>NC_041387.1:30747540-30756688 GCF_002162155.2 Triticum dicoccoides
AAAGCGAGACATAGGCTCTCCACTTCAGTATTCTGCGCGTTGCGTTCGTTCAATGGCTTCGGCTCTTTTTCATTTGTTGACTGCTTGTTGGGTGTTTTCGTTTTCTGTGTGTTGGTTTATGTTTCGGTTTTTTATTTTCGTTTTTATGTTTTTCTCGTTTCATATTTAATTTTTTCTCTGGTTTTTCCGTTTTTTCACATTTTCTATAGTTTTTGTAATATAGGGAGAATATTTCAATACACACTGTTTTTCTAATATACATGGACATTTTAGTACACACATTGAACAATTTTTAATATACGATGAACATTTTCTTATGCACAGTGAACCTTTTTATCAATACATGATGAATAGTTTTTCATACAGGTCAAACTTTTTTACAATACACACTGATCCTTTTAAAAGATTTGCAATTCTAATTTTTTTTCTTGTAGATCACTTAAAAATCACCAGTCAATTTGTTTTAGAAAAAATGACTAAAAAACCAAAGAGAAGAAAAGGTAAGGTTAACCTGTGTAACTGAGCGCTAGAGTGGAGCGGCGTGTTCAGGGGTGATGCTTTTTTTCCACGAGACGCCAAGAAGCCGGTGCTATATTTCCTCTGCAGGTTTGGGGCAATTGTTCTTGTGGAATTTAGGTTTGTGTCCTTGTAGGACCGATCTTTCAGATTTGTTGAATTTTTGCTGGTGTGTCTTGGTGCTTTTTTTTTGTTCGAGTTTTTCTGAAGCTGGAATATTTCTTCATCGCTATAATGAAAGATCTTGCAGTTCGACAACTACCACTTCTGGGGGATCATCTCCGGCCCAAGTGCGTTCATCATTCACGGGTCCCATCTCTTTGAATGAGCGAATAAAGGAGATCTCTAAAATCTTTGCAGGCAATCAGGTTTGTTTGCATTTTAATATTTCAGATCATAGTATTTGATATTACACATACTCAATATTTTGAACAACAAAGTTATTTGACGAAAATCAGTCAGCACAACAACAAAAAGGTAGCAAGATAAATATCAATGATGAGATTCACCAGCTATTAGAGACATTAAAGAGGTGTGCTGGAAGAAACATGAATGCTAAGTAAATATACAAGAAAAATGATTTTTTTTCTAGCAAAGTCTTTAAGTTTTTTCATCAAATATACTACTCCATTTGTTGATATCATTGAAGGCCTTCAATCATTAAGAAAAGCAGATGATCTCTTCCCTTTCTTCGACGGAAATGATGGTTAAAGATAAATGTTCTTGCTCCACAAATCATGAATGAATTACATGAAGGAAATATGCCCTAGAGGCAATAATAAAGTTATTATTTATTTTTTTATATCATGATAAATGTTTATTATTCATGCTAGAATTGTATTAACCGGAAACATAATACATGTGTGAATACATAGACAAACATAGTGTCACTAGTATGCCTCTACTTGACTAGCTCGTTTATCAAAGATGGTTATGTTTTCTAACCATGGACAAAAGAGTTGTCATTTGATTAACGGGATCACATCATTAGGAGAATGATGTGATTGACATGACCCATTCCGTTAGCCTAGCACTTGATCATTTAGTATGTTGCTATTGCTTTCTTCATGACTTATACATGTTCCTGTAACTATGAGATTATGCAACTCCCGTTTACCGGAGGAACACTTTGGGTGCTACCAAACGTCACAACGTAACTGGGTGATTATAAAGGAGTACTACAGGTGTCTCCGAAGGTACATGTTGAGTTGGCGTATTTCGAGATTAGGTTTTGTCACTCAGATTGTCGGAGAGGTATCTCTTGGCCCACTCGGTAATGCACATCACTATAAGCCTTGCAAGCAATGTGACCAATGAGTTGGTTACGGGATGATGCATTACGTAACGAGTAAAGAGACTTGCCGGTAACGAGATTGAACTAGGTATTGGATACCGACGATCAAATCTCGGGCAAGTAACATACCGATGACAAAGGGAACAACGTATGTTGTTATGCGGTTTGACCGATAAAGATCTTCGTAGAATATGTAGGAACCAATATGGGCATCCAGGTTCCGCTATTGGTTATTGACCGAGAATAGTTCTAGGTCATGTCTACATAGTTCTCGAACCCGTAGGGTCCGCACGCTTAACGTTACGATGACAGTTTTATTATGAGTTTATAAGTTTTGATGTACCGAAGTTTGTTCGGAGTCTCGGATGTGATCACGGACATGACGAGGAGTCTCGAAATGGTCGAGACATAAAGATTGATATATTGGACGACTATATTCGGACACCGGAAGTGTTCCGGGTGATTTCGGAGAAAACCGGAGTGCCGGGGGGGGTTACCGAAACCCCCCGAGAGAGTATTGGGCCTTATGGGCCTTAGGGGAAAGGAGAGAGGGGCGGCCAGCATGGGCCGCGCGCCCCCTCCCCCCTCTGGTCCGAATTGGACCAGGAAGGGGGGGCGGCGCCCCCCCCCCTTTTTCCTTCCCCCTCTCCCCTTCCTTCCCCCTCCTAGTAGGAGTAGGAAAGGAGGAGTCCTACTCCTACTAGGAGGAGGATTCCTCCTCCCTTGGCGCGCCCAAGAGGCCGGCCGGCCTCCCCCTTGCTCCTTTATATACGGGGGCAGGGGGCACCCCATAACACACAAGTTGATCTACGGATCGTTCCTTAGCCGTGTGCGGTGCCCCCCTCCACCATATTCCACCTCGGTCATATCGTCGCGGAATTTAGGCGAAGCCCTGCGCCGGTAGAGCATCATCATCGTCACCACGCCGTCGTGCTGACAGAACTCATCCCCAAAGCTTTGCTGGATCGGAGCCCGGGGATCGTCATCGAGCTGAACGTGTGCTAAACTCGGAGGTGCCATACGTTCGGTACTTGGATCGGTTGGATCGTGAAGACGTACGACTACATCAACCGCGTTTTCATAACGCTTCCGCTTACGGTCTACGAGGGTACGTGGACAACACTCTCCCCTCTCGTTGCTATGCCATCACCATGATCTTGCGTGTGCGTAGGAATTTTTTTGAAATTACTGCGTTCCCCAACAGTGGCATCCGAGCCTAGGTTTTATGCGTTGATGTTATATGCACGAGTAGAACACAAGTGAGTTGTGGGCGATACAAGTCATACTGCTTACCAGCATGTCATACTTTGGTTCGGCGGTATTGTGAGATGAAGCGGCCCGGACCGACATTACGCGTACGCTTACGCGAGACTGGTTTCACCGTTACGAGCACTTGTGCTTAAAGGTGGCTGGCGGGTGTCTGTCTCTCTCACTTTAGCTGAATCGAGTGTGGCTACGCCCGGTCCTTGCGAAGGTTAAAACAACACTAACTTGACGAACTATCGTTGTGGTTTTGATGCGTAGGTAAGAACGGTTCTTGCTAAGCCCGTAGCAGCCACGTAAAATTTGCAACAACAAAGTAGAGGACGTCTAACTTGGTTTTGCAGGGCATGTTGTGATGTGATATGGTCAAGACGTGATGCTATATTTTATTGTATGAGATGATCATGTTTTGTAACCGAAGTTATCGGCAACTGGCAGGAGCCATATGGTTGTCGCTTTATTGTATGAGATGCAAACGCCCTGTAATTGCTTTACTTTATCACTAAGCAGTAGTGATAGTCGTAGAAGCAATAGATGGCGTAACGACAATGATGCTACGATGGAGATCAAGGTGTCGCGCCGGCGACGATGGTGATCTCGACGGTGCTTCAAAGATAGAGATCACAAGCACAAGATGATGATGGCCATATCATATCACTTATATTGATTGCATGTGATGTTTATCTTTTATGCATCTTATCTTGCTTTGATTGACGGTAGCATTTTAAGATGATCTCTCACTAATTATCAAGAAGTGTTCTCCCTGAGTATGCACCATTGCGAAAGTTCTTCGTGCTGAGACACCACGTGATGATCGGGTGTGATAGGCTCTACGTTCAAATACAACGAGTGCAAAACAGTTGCACACGCGGAATACTCGGGTTAAACTTGATGAGCCTAGCATATACAGATATGGCCTCGGAACACGGAGACCGAAAGGTCGAGCGTGAATCATATAGTAGATATGATCAACATATTGATGTTCACCGTTGAAACTACTCCATCTCACGTGATGATCGGACATGGTGTAGTTGATATGGATCACGTAATCACTTAGAGGATTAGAGGGATGTCTATCTAAGTGGGAGTTCTTAAGTAATATGATTAATTGAACTTTAATTTATCATGAACTTAGTCCTGGTAGTATTTTTGCAAATTATGTTGTAGATCAATAGCTTGCGTTGTTGCTTTCATATGTTTATTGTTATATGTTCCTAGAGAAAATTGTGTTGAAAGATGTTAGTAGCAATGATGCGGATTGGATCTGTGATCTGAGGTTTATCCTCATTGCTGCACAGAAGAATTATGTCCTTAATGCACCGCTAGGTGACAGACCTATTGCAGGAGCAGATGCAGACGTTATGAACGTTTGGCTAGCTCAATATGATGACTGCTTGATAGTTTTGTGCACCATGCTTTATGGCTTAGAATCGGGGCTTCAAAAACGTTTTGAACGTCATGGACCATATGAGATGTTCCAGGAGTTGAAGTTAATATTTCAAGCAAATACCCGAGTTGAGAGATATGAAGTCTCCAACAAGTTCTATAGCTAAAAGATGGAGGAGAATCGCTCAACTAGTGAGCATGTGCTCAGATTGTCTGGGTACTACAATCGCTTGAATCAAGTGGGAGTTAATCTTCCAGATAAGATAGTGATTGACAGAATTCTCTAGTCACCACCACCAAGTTAGTAGAACTTTGTGATGAACTATAATATGCAAGGGATGACGAAAGTGATTCCCAAGCTCTTCGTGATGTTGAAATCAACGAAGGTAGAAATCAAGAAAGAGCATCAAGTGTTGATGATTGACAAGACCACTAGTTTCAAGAAAAGGGCAAAGGGAAAGAAAGGGAACTTCAAGCAGAATGGCAAGCAAGTTGTCACTCCCGCGAAGAAGCCCAAAGATGGACCAAAGCCTGAAACTGAGTGATTATACTGCAAAGGAAATGGTCACTAGAAGCGGAAATGCCCTGAATATTTGGTGGATAAGAAGGATGGAAAAGTGAACAAGGGTATATTTGATATACATGTTATTGATGTGTACCTTACTAGTGTTTATAGTAATCCCTGAGTATTTGATACTTGTTCGGTTGCTAAGATTAGTAACTCGAAACAGGAGTTACAGAATAAACAGAAACTAGTTGAGGGTGAAGTGATGATGTGTGTTGGAAGTGGTTCCAAGATTGATATGATCATCATCGCACACTCCCTATACTTTCGGGATTAGTGTTAAACCTAAATAAATGTTATTTGGCATTTGCGTTGAGCATGAATATGATTTGATCATGTTTATTGCAATATGGTTATTCATTTAAAGTCAAAGAATAATTGTTATTCTGTTTATATGAATAAAGCCTTTGATGGCCATACACCCAATGAAAATAGTTTGTTGGATCTCGATCGTAGTGATACACATAATCATAATGTTGATGCCAAAAGATGCAAAGTTAATAATGATAGTGCAACTTATTTGTGGCACTGCCGTTTGGGTCATATCGGTGTAAAGCGCATGAAGAAACTCCATAAAGATGGATTTTCGGAATCACTTGGTTATGAATCATTTGATGCTTGCGAACCGTGCCTTTTGGGCAAGATGACTAAAAACTCCGTTCTCCGGAACAATGGAACGAGCTAGTGACTTATTGGAAATAATACAAACCGATGTATGCGGTCCAATGAGTGTTGATGCTCGTGGCGGGTATCGTTATTTTCTGATATTCACAAAATGAATTGAGCAAATATGAGTATATCTACTTAATGAAGCACAAGTCTGAAACATTTGAAAAGTTCAAAGAATTTCAGAGTGAAGTGGAGAATCATCGTAACAAGAAAATTAAGTTTCTGCAATTTGATCGCGGAGACAAATATTTGAGTTACGAGTTTGGTCTTCAATTAAAACAATGTGGAATAGTTTCACAAACTCATGCCACCTGGAACACCACAACTTAATGGTGTGTCTGAACGTCATAACAAGTACTTTATTGGATGTAGTGCAATCTATGATGTCTCTTACCGATTTACCACTATCGTTTTGGGGTTATACATTAGAGACAACTGCATTCACGTTTAATAGGGCACCATCTAAATCCATTGAGACGTCACGGTATGAACTATGGTTTAGAAGTAAACCTAAGCTGTCGTTTCTTAAAGTTTGGAGTTGCGATGCTTATATGAAAAAGGTTTTCAACCTGATAAGCTCGAACCCAAATCGGAGAAGTGCGTCTTCATAGAATACCCAAAGGAAACTGTTGGGTACTCCTTCTACCACAAATCCAAAGGCAAAACATTCGTTGCTAAGAATGGATCCTTTCTAGAGAAGGAGTTTCTCTCGAAAGAAGTGAGTGGGAGGAAAGTAGAACTTGATGAGATAACTGTATCTACTCCCTTGTTGGAAAGTAGTTCATCACAAGAATCGGTTCCTGTGACAACTACACCAACTAGTGAGGAAGCTAATGATATTGATCATGAAACTTCAGATCAAGTTTCTACTGAACCTCGTAGGTCTACCAGAGTAAGATCCACACCAGAGTGGTACGGTAATCCTATTCTGGAAGTCATGTTACTTGACCATGATGAACCTACGAACTATGAAGAAGTGATGGTGAGCCCAGATTCCGCAAAATGGCTTGAGGCCATGAGATCTGAGATAAGATCCATGTATGAAAACAAAGTATGGACTTTGATTGACTTGCCCAATGATCGGCGAGACATAGAAAATAAATGGATCTTCAAGAGGAAGACGTACGTTGATAGTAGTGTTACTATCTACAAAGCTCGACTTGTCGCAAAAAGGTTTTTTCGACAAGTTCAAGGTGTTGAATACAATGAGATTTTCTCACTTGTATCGATGCTTAAGTCTGTCCGAATCATGTTAGCAATTGCCACGTTTTATGAAATCTGGCAAATAGATGTCAAAACTGCATTCCTTAATGGATTTATTAAAGAAGAGTTGTATATGATGCAACCAGAAGGTTTTGTCAATCCTAAAGGTGCTAACAAAATATGCAAGCTCCAGCAATCCATCTATGGACTGGTGCAAGCATCTCAGACTTGGAATATACGCTTTGATAAGTTGATCAAAGCATATTGTTTTGTACAGACTTACGGTGAAGCCTGTATTTACAAGAAAGTGAGTGGGAGCACTACATCATTTCTGATAAGTATATGTGAATGACATATTGTTGATCGGAAATAATGTAGAATTATTCTGCAAATCATAAAGGAGTGTTTGAAAGGAGTTCTTTAAAAGAAAGACCTCGGTAAAGCTGCTTACACATTGAGCATCAAGATCTATATAGATAGATCAAGACGCTTGATAAGATTTTTCAATGAATACATACCTTGATAAATTTTTGAAATAGTTCAAAATGGAACAGTCAAAGAAGGAGTTCTTGCCTATGTTGCAAGGTGTGAAGTTGAGTAAGACTCAAGACCCGACCATGGCAGAAAATAGAAAGAGAATGAAAAGTCATTCCCTATGCCTCGGTCATAGGTTCTATAAAGTATGCTATGCTGTGAACCAGACATATTGTATACCTTGCTCTAAGTTTGGCAAAGGAATACAATTTTGATCTAATAGTAAATCACTCGACAGCGGTCAAGAATATCCTTAGTAAGGACTAAGGAGATATTTTCTCGATTATGGAGGTGATAAAAGAGTTCGTTGTAAAAGTTACATCGGTGCAAACTTTTACACTAATCCAGATGACTCTAAGTCTCAAACTGGATACATATTGAAAGTGGGAGCAATTAAGCTAGAGTAGCTCCATGCAGAGCATTGAAGACATAGAATGTTTGCAAAATACATACGGCTCTGAATGTGACAGACCCGTTGACTAAGCTTCTCTCACGAGCAAAACATGATCATACCTTAGTACTCTTTTGGGTGTTAATCACATAGCGATGTGAACTAGATTATTGACTCTAGTAAACCCTTTGGGTGTTGATCACATGATGATGTGAACTATGGGTATTAATCACATGCAGATGTGAATATTGGCGTTAAATCACATGGCGATGTGAACTAGATTATTGACTCTAGTGCAAGTGGGAGACTGAAGGAAATATGCCCTAGAGGCAATAATATAGTTATTATTTGTTTCCTTATATCATGATAAATGTTTATTATTCATGCTAGAATTGTATTAACCGGAAACATAATACATGTGTGAATACATAGACAAACATAGTGTCACTAGTATGCCTCTACTTGACTAGCTCGTTTATCAAAGATGGTTATGTTTCCTAACCATGGACAAAAGAGTTGTCATTTTATTAACGGGATCACATCATTAGGAGAATGATGTGATTGACATGACCCATTCCGTTAGCCTAGCACTTGATCATTTAGTATGTTGCTATTGCTTTCTTCATGACTTATACATGTTCCTGTAACTATGAGATTATGCAACTCCCATTTACCGGAGGAACACTTTGGGTGCTACCAAACGTCACAACGTAACTGGGTGATTATAAAGGAGTACTACAGGTGTCTCCGAAGGTACATGTTGAGTTGGCGTATTTCGAGATTAGGTTTTGTCACTCCGATTGTCGGAGAGGTATCTCTGGGCCCTCTCGGTAATGCACATCACTATAAGCCTTGCAAGCAATGTGACCAATGAGTTGGTTACGGGATGATGCATTACGTAACGAGTAAAGAGACTTGCCGGTAACGAGATTGAACTAGGTATTGGATACCGACGATCAAATCTCGGCCAAGTAACATACCGATGACAAAGGGAACAACGTATGTTGTTATGCGGTTTGACCGATAAAGATCTTCGTAGAATATGTAGGAACCAATATGGGCATCCAGGTTCCGCTATTGGTTATTGACCGAGAATAGTTCTAGGTCATGTCTACATAGTTCTCGAACCCGTAGGGTCCGCACGCTTAACGTTACGATGACAGTTTTATTATGAGTTTATAAGTTTTGATGTACCGAAGTTTGTTCGGAGTCCCGGATGTGATCACGGACATGACGAGGAGTCTCGAAATGGCCGAGACATAAAGATTGATATATTGGACGACTATATTCGGACACCGGAAGTGTTCCGGGTGATTTCGGAGAAAAC
>NC_041387.1:30757006-30761092 GCF_002162155.2 Triticum dicoccoides
CTTCCCCCTCTCCCCCTTCCTTCCCCCTCCTAGTAGGAGTAGGAAAGGAGGAGTCCTACTCCTACTAGGAGGAGGATTCCTCCTCCCTTGGCGCGCCCAAGGGGCCGGCCGGCCTCCCCCCTTGCTCCTTTATATACGGGGGCAGGGGGGCACCCCATAACACACAAGTTGATCTACGGATCGTTCCTTAGCCGTGTGCGGTGCCCCCCTCCATCATATTCCACCTCGGTCATATCGTCGTGGAATTTAGGCGAAGCCCTACGCCGGTAGAGCATCATCATCGTCACCACGCCGTCGTGCTGACAGAACTCATCCCCAAAGCTTTGCTGGATCGGAGCCCGGGGATCGTCATCGAGCTGAACGTGTGCTGAACTCGGAGGTGCCGTACGTTCGGTACTTGGATCGGTCGGATCGTGAAGACGTACGACTACATCAACCGCGTTGTCATAACGCTTCCGCTTACGGTCTACGAGGGTACGTGGACAACACTCTCCCCTCTCGTTGCTATGCCATCACCATGATCTTGCGTGTGCGTAGGAATTTTTTTAAAATTACTGCGTTCCCCAACATTACACACGAAAAGAAACAATGAACAATCCATATAAATGAACAATTTTCCGAATCTTGGCGCAGATCGATGACACAAGATTTGCGTGCCCCCACCCCTGCGTGCTACAAATCTTCTCCTATCCGAAACTTGAAACTTTCCGCAGAACCATGACGAGTCAGGTTGTTGTCTAAACATCCCGAAATTATACATTTGATTTCCTTGTGTTTTCATCTCTGGATAGCAACCATGCGACCTTTCAGGTTTCAACCTTTTTTGCGATCCTGCAAAATAGGACCGAGTTCCACTACCAATGGATAACAGAACAAAACAGAAAACAACATTCAGGTGCTAAGCTCCATCCAATATTTACATCACAATTGTCGCCTACTAAGGGTGGTCAGCAAACAAGTTGAAACACATTACTACTAAGAAGATCATCCAGCAACATTCGAGAATCAAAAGCCAAGATGAAATTTTTGCTCCCAAAAGCATAGAAACGAACTTCTGGACTTAAAGAGCATAGTAGGCATGTTGTCTCAATCTTCTTTCATCTCCTGCGTTGCATCCCTCGCTTCTTCATCATTGTCATTGTTAGCATCTCTAGAGATCAACAGAACAATTTCTCCTCACTCCCTTCTCCCATGATCATGATGTTCCAGAGCAGTCCTTTGTAGAGCAGCATGACCTTGCTCCAGCATTGCATGATCTTCATCACTTTGCAGAATTATCCAATATTTCATGAAAGAGACAACATAACCGATAGTTATTTTTAAGGAGAATACGGCGGTGGATCCACGATGGACGGGATTGGACTGGAGTTTTCCAGACATCACCACACGCGAAGAAAGATCTACTCCTTCTGTTTCTAAATATAAGTCTTTGTAGAGATTCCACTATAGACTACATACGAAGCAAAATGAATAGATCTACACTTTAAAATGCATCTGTATACATCTGTATGTGATTCATAGTGGAATATCTACAAAGACTTATATTTAGGAACGGAGGGAGTAGTATAGAGAGAAAATCTGGAACCAAGCAAAATATCTGCATCTAGACGGTGTAGTCGCTGTGGGCATGTTGTGCCAAAACGAACTGACGGATCTACAATCCAAACAACGCCAAAATTGGACTACCCCATTAACAATGGCGTGGTATCCTATGAATCCATTTATGTTTGTGTATCCCTGTATCCTCTCCTCGTCAGCCGTTTGATGGAAATCTTGTGCCTAGCGTGCATCAGGGCTCCTTTTGTACAATGACGCCCGCCTCCAGCCCAAGCTCCCTGTGAATGTTTTAAAAAGGTCCCCAGCCCAGTAATCCCCATTCGTTTCTCTGTCAATCCCTAATCTCGTTGTAACCTACACCTCGCCGGCGGCCACAACAATCTACCAACGACCGCTGCGACGGACACGACGGAAAGCACCTTCCAAATCCCGATGAACATGGCGGACGTCACCGCGACCGACACGACGTCCCAACTCCCAATCAGCACGGCGGACGAAGTCTCCTCGCAAGATACGCCGCAACTGATCAGCATGCCGGCTACTGCTGCTATGGACGATGAAGCTGCTTCGAGAACAATGGAGGGAACCTGCTCACGCTCCTTCCATAAACCAAAAGGATACTCTGTATTTGCCTGCGCATCTAGCTGTTAGCAAAGCCATCTCACACGCCCTGATGTGGCCGTCCAAACCCTACAACTACAGAACATGAACTGTGCTTCAGTACGAGAAATGAAGCTTCAGGCAACACATGGAAAACAAGTAATATTTGTGTGTATATAGATGTATACCAAGGAGCACAAAGCACTGAACATCCTCGGGTTTTGTATTCCTAACAGAGAAATGACATTCATTTTTTTCTTCTAATTTTGCATTCAAAATAAAATCAATTGTTATTGCAATCGGCAAGAGGAGTTCATCTAAACAAAAGTAGCTATGTGGTCGCAGTTGTGGTCATCTATTCAAGGACAGGATCAGCGGCGGCCGCCTACGCGGACCTCCGTCGCAAGCTGCCGATGCGACGGCCATAGAGATGGATCTCTTGTCAAGCTGTCTTTCTCTTATGGCCAGTGTTGAGTTATGTGCGATAGCAGCTGCTTCTTTGACGAGTGTTGAGTTGAATGGAGCGTGGCAAGTAGCAGGGGCACCAAGATAAATTATGTTCTCATAAACCTGAACATGCTCTGATTTTGTTATATATACCAATGAGCACATAACATGCTCTGATTTTATTATACTAAGGAGCAGCTGCTATCAATGGGAGAAATTCATGTACAGAAAACTTTGGCAAACCAAGAGCTCATCCATTTATTCTGCTATACAAGCAGTGTTCAGTTCAACCACTGGCTGCTTAATAGTAGAAGTAGCATCTATTAGAGGTAGAAGTGTATTGGCGGCATACGAGACTTGTTAACCAAATTACAGTATCAATTCACCAAAATAAAGTAAAAATACTATTTTCCGGAGAGTAAATGAGAGCTTTCATTCAATCTACTCCGTTTGTTCACTTTTATAAGATGTTTTAGACAGCTTAAATTGAACTGTTTTGGGTGTTGTCTTAAATGTCTAAACGGTTTTACAAAAGTGAACGGGGGGAGTAGCAAACATGTTTACATTGTCATTTTCAGTACAAGATATACTGTCAATTCTAGCCCAGGCAGCCAGCACATGTTCTGCCCAGTTGCTCTCTGTCTCCCAACTTTCGGAAAAACAAATCTAGAGAAATGACATTCAATATTTCTGAATTTTGCACCCCAAACAACATGAACTGCTACTGCAATCAGCAAGAGGAGTTCATCTAAATAAAAGTAGGTATGTGGTCGCAGTAGTGGTCATCTACGGGGTTGTGCTGTTGTAGTTGTCGTTGTCAGGATGTGGTGGCCGCCGTCTTCCTCGGAATGTGTTGGTCGCGGCCACCAGAGTGTGGTGGTCGCCTCCTGTTATCTCCATGACTGGCCGTCGCCGCCGCTGCCTACTCGGATCTCCGGCGAAGGCTGCCGATGCAACAGCCATTGACATGGATCTCCATCCGAGGCTGCCGATGCGACAGAAATCAACATGGATCTCTGTCCGAGGTTGCCGTTGCGACGGCCACCCACACGCGGCAGGCTGTCCGCAGCGTCGTAGCAACCACCCATGCAGATACACGTTCCGTTGCGGCTGCCACAGGGATTGGAGGTCACCGTGGCCGCCGGCGAGGTGTAGGTTGCGACGTGACTAGAGATTGACACAGAAACAATTGGGGAGTACTGGGCTGGGGATCTTTTTAAAAAGGACTGTGCTAACCACCGGTGGACTCGTGGTTATGCCGGAGTATTGGGCCACGGGTAGGCTGACCCGAGTGCCAGGACCTTTCAAGACGTCGGAGCAGGCCGCGCCCCTCGAGCCGAGTCGCAGGAGCGACTCCAAGGCAAGCCGACTCCGAGACAAGCCGACTCCGAGCTGGCGACCTCCAGAAGGGCCGACTATGGAGAGTCGGCCCATGACTCCTCCCTCGTCCCGAAGTACGACGTGGGGTACGGTCACGGTGTG
>NC_041387.1:30761469-30769382 GCF_002162155.2 Triticum dicoccoides
CCTTGCTTATGAAGGGCCGGCATGGCTACAGTGAGCCGTATCGCTGGAGGATCTCCGGCGAGGGGCGGCACTGTTGCCATGCCTGCCCTGACCTCAGCTACAGTGCGTCACGTACTGTGCCCACGACGCCGCCCTGTACGGCCCAAAGACGGCGGGGCCGCCTGTCAGTGGGTGGGCCGAAGGCGGCCTGGGCGCCCCGAAGACGGACCTGTGGGAGTCGGCCCCCCAGGAGTCGGCCGACTCCTCCCCAGGGCCCCACGAGCCATTAACCAGATAGGATGGGGAATGGCGACAGTGATCGCCCGATAGACGGCGGCACTGTTGCCACGACCCAATGATCAAGCCTGCGTCATCAAGGGTGCCGCTACAGTATCAAGCCTGTCCGCGGGACCCACCAGTCGGTGGGCCCCAGAAGACGGCAGGGAAGACGGCGGCCTGAGAGACAGACGGCTGGGACCCGCGCCCAGCCGGATTACTATTGTACCCCCGGAGGGTAGGCCTATATAAACCCCCCGGGGCACCCATGCAAAGGGTTCGGACCTAGATAGAGATAGACCAGATAGCACAGGGAGGAAAGAGTTAGCCCTGCCCTCTCCAGCCTCCCGAAACAGCTCCAGGAGCACCATTGTAGTCACTTTGCCTTAGTGATCATGCGGAGACCCCGCAGAGCAGCAGTAGGGGTGTTATCTCCTAGGAGAGCCCTGAAGCTGGGTAAGTTCCGCCGGCGTGCATGTCTTCGCCTTATCCCGCTTCCAGGCACCGGCGACATTCTACTCGCTCCCACCATGATAAGCCATCCTTTGGCATATGTCGTACCCAACCCCCGACATTTGGCGCCCACCGTGGGGCGAGGTGCACCGTCGTCCGGAGATCTGCTCTGGACGGGAACCCTGTTCCTCCCCGGCGAGCACAGCCAGCCCGGCACGCCGGATGGCGTCTGTGCCGACGCGCTGCACGGCGCTGAGATCGCCTGTGCGGCCAGCTGCCTCGCCGATCTTATCGGCGAGGTTCGCCTCTCTGATGAGCCTGCGTCCGATGCAGGCACGAGTGTTCCCGAGAGCCTCCTCGCGGGCCTCCTCGACCAACTCCACGTCGCTGGCGAGCCTGCCGCGGACCTGGAGTTCATAGGATCCACCGACCCGATGCTGGTCGACTCCGACACCGCGTCGCTCAACGCGTTCCCCACCAACGTGGTGGTCTACGATGAGCCGTTCCCTTGCGCGGGGAGCGGCGGAAGCACCGTCACTGAGGTCCTTGTCCTCGAGCACGGCGAGCGCTCCGGCGAAGGAGCGCACGACCCGCTTGACGCGGCCCTGCGAGGCCTTGCAGCGCCGATTCCGGAAGACGCCGACGCCGAGACGCTGGAGGCGCTCCGCCTTCAGCTCGTCGAAGGCGCGAAGAAGCTGGCAAGCATGAGGCACTTGTCAGAAGCTTACCAACGCGAGATGGATCGCGCCGTAGGCGGCTCGCCGGCTCCGACCAGGCCTAGCCGCCTAGGCGCGGTCCGACAGCGCGGCGCGGCAATCGCCAACCTCTTCGGGGCCGATCGCCCTGTGTATGCCACGCCCGCAGAGAATATCCGCGCCGCCCAGGCGGCGGCAGACGAGCTCGACGACTTCGAAGGCGAAGAGCGCCGCGTAATGACAGAGCGAGTTCAGCAGCTCCTCGACACGGCCGCCGCGCAGAATGATGCTGGCTGCCGTACCGAGGCGCCGCAGCGCCAAAACGACGACCCACCGCCTTGCCGAGACCAAGGTGCGACGTCTCGGACGCCGACTGGCGGGGCCCGTGGGAAGAAGGACAAGGAGCCGGCTGTCAGCCACAGTCGGACTCACATCACCATCGAGCGCGACCAAGACGGCCGCCCCAAAGCGGTGGAACGGCGGGACGACTACCTGCCTCCCCCCCTCGCAGAGAAAGGCGAGTCTCCCCGCCGCCCGTGGAACAACCGACTCTCGGCGACCGCCTTGGCCGCCGAGAGGGAGTCGGAGAGAACGACGCCCGCCACCGGATCGACCGACTCCACCGATCCCTGGCGCTGGAAGAAGAAGACGAGTTGGGTCCCCCCTGCTTTGGACCCCGCATCCGAGATGAGCCCTTCCCAAAAGGGTTCACGCTCCCCCGAGACACGCCCAAATATACCGGCACCGTGAAGCCGGAAGATTGGCTGATTGACTACTCCACCGCCGTCAACATAGCGAACGGCAACAAGCATGTTGCCGTAAGATATGTCCCGCTCATGCTCCAGGGCTCGGCCCGGACGTGGTTGAACAGTCTGAAGCCTCGCAGCATCAACAGCTGGGTCGACTTCACCGAGGCTTTTGTTCGCCACTTCAGCCAGTTTCCGCACTCAAGACTATCCCCATCGCCTGGCCCTTTGCAGTCTGGGGCCTGGACATGGTGGGACCATTCAAGACGGCACGAGGTGGCTTGACTCACCTACTTGTCGCAGTAGACAAGTTCACCAAGTGGGTGGAGGTGAAACCCATCAAGAAGTTGAATGGTCCAACTGCAGTGACCTTCATCGCTGACATCACAACTCGGTACGGCATCCCACACAGCATCATCACCGACAATGGCACGAATTTCGCCAAAGGCGCCTTGGCCCGTTTCTGCGCAACACAGGGCATCCGACTGGACTTAGCGTCCGTTGCCCATCCGCAGTCAAACGGCCAGGTGGAGCGAGCAAACGGCCTCATCTTATCCGGCATCAAGCCTCGACTCGTCGTACCACTGGAGCGATCTGCCGGCTGTTGGCTTGAGGAGCTGCCAGCCGTCCTCTGGAGTCTGCACACGACTCCAAACAAGTCAACCGGCTTCACACCCTTCTTCCTCGTCTATGGCGCCGAAGCCGTCATCCCAACGGACATAGAGTTCGACTCTCCGCGAGTCACCATGTACACCGAGGAAGAAGCAGAAGAAGCACGTCAAGACGGCGTCGATCTGCTGGAAGAAGGCCGGCTGTTGGCACTCAGCCGGTCCAGCATCTACCAGCAGAGTATGCGTCGATACTACAACAGGAAGGTCAGGCCGAGATCTTTCCAAGAAGGCGACCTTGTGCTCCGGCTGATCCAGCGAACAGCCGGCCAGCACAAACTGTCGGCACCTTGGGAAGGCCCCTTTATCATCAGCAAGGTGCTAGGGAACGATGCCTACTATCTGATCGACGCTCAGAAGCCCCGAGCGCGCAAGAGGGACGACTCCGGCAAAGAGACAGAGTGCCCATGGAATGCAAATCTTCTTCGAAGATTTTACAGTTGATGCGGTATGTATCGCACTACCCTTTTGTATTAAAGTACTAAGACTTTGGGCCCCCCGAGACGAGCTCGGGGACTGCCCTTTTTGTTATCTGTATGATAAGAATTATGCCTTCAAGTACATTACTTTTATTACAAGCCGCTTGGCACCGGGCCAGACTAGTCGGCCCGGGGACTCGCCGCCTTGCGCTATGAAAAGCTTCCCGCAGTCAGACAAGTAGTGCGCGGTGCCCAATCCGCCTCCTGGCAGAGCCGCAGCTCGCAGAGCGACTGTGAGGCAGGCAGGAGTGAGGAAGAACGGGCGCCCACACGAAAAATGGCTAAGGACCTAAAGCACGAACATAGCGCGAGACGGCCTCCAGCATTTCTGAAGCAGAAAGCCGACTCATGAGCAGCCGGCTCGCCTTCTTTATTAGCCTCTATCAAAGACGGCCGACTCTTGGGTAGTCGGCCTGACGCTTTCTATCCGACTTGCTAAAGAAACTCTAAACGGGCAAGTACTTGCCTTCCCGAAGTAGCCAAGCACTTGACCCAGCGACAGTCTGCAGAGCGGCTGTCTGACTGGCAAGGCAGCGACTAAAGGAAGGCGTCAAAGGGAAAAGCCTAAAGAGCATTAAGCAAGGAAAGACGGAAATCGGATAAATATTCCCATAGGCCCTTGGCCGAATCTTCGAATAGAAGTTCAAGATACACCCCGCGGGTGGAATTGTTCAAATCTAACAAAGTTCTCAAAAGATTACATAAGACAGACAAGCAGAGGCAAAAACAGCAGCCTAGGAGGCGGCATCTGGGATTGGAGGATCGGAGGAGAAGGCGGTGTCAGGCGCCGGGGCAGTCGACTGGGGGGGCTCGGTTTGATCGCCTCCGGCGGCAGTCGCCTTCTCTCGATGCGGCTCGTTGCTGGAGGTGCGGTCGAGCTGAGACTGGCCGCCTGCTCCGTCTTCTGGCACCTCCGCCTCGCCTTCGGCCTCCGCCTCGTCCTCCTCCTCGGTGCTGGAGTCGATCACCTCCGATGAGTCCTCACCATACTCCGGGTTCATCCCGAACCACTCTGCCGGCACTTCCTCGCCGCCTTCAGCCCGCTCGGGCACGAAGACACTGGTGTCCGTGTACTTGGCGATGGCCGCCGCACGCTCGATAAGGGCGCCCTCCACGGCCTCCAGCTCGGCCTGGGCTTCTGACCGGAACGCGGCCAGACGGTCCAGGTCCAGCCCTGGATACCACGCCTTGACGAACTCCAAGGCCCGGCGCGCTCCGGCCCGGGCCGAGGAGCCCTTCCAGGCCTCAAGACGGCCGGCAGCGACTTCCATCCAGTCGGCGGTCCGACTGGCGGTGCGCAGAGCCGGCATGTCCGGCCACAAAGCGGCAACCGCCTGGGCGCCGGCACGCTGAAGCCGGCGCATCTGCCGGTGGGCCGGACGAAGACGGGCTTCAATGCTCAGGAGCTGTTCATCGATGGTTCGGGGGGCATTAGCGGTGATATCCTCACCATTTGCCCTTCGCGCCTCACGAGCAGCCTCAATGGCCAGAGGGACCGCTTGCGAGTGACCAGGGAAGAAGTCTGCCAAGACAAAAAAGAAGCAAGCCGAAAAATCAGAAGTTGGCCTGGCACATAGTCGGAAGCCCGAAGAAATAAAAGAAACGTACCATCAACAATATCCTCGATCTCGTGGAAGCCGGAGGTTAGCATCGCCTCCCTATCAGTCCAGGAGGAGCGCTCGCTCTCGAACTCGGCCAGGAGAGCGGCTTCCTTCTTCTCGGCCTCGTCTTGCGCCTTCTTGAGCAGCTCCTTCTGCTCGGCCAGCTGCGCCGCCAGCACGTCGCGCTCTGTGGCGAGCTTGCCACACTCCTCCTCCTTGGCACGAGGGCAGTATTGGCCTCGCCCAGCTGCTCCTGAAGAACGACGTTGGCTTCTGAGGAGCGAAAGAAGAGACAAATAAGTCGTCAGCAAAGAAGATCGCCGGGAAGATCCGGCCCGACTGCTCAGCAGTCGGCCCGAATCTCGGGGACTACAGCCCGCGGGTGCGCCAGCGCGCCCCCGCGAAGAAGAAAAACTTACTCTGGCTTTCCAACAAGTCGGCAGCCCGCCTGCTCAACTCCTCAACATTGCGGTTGAAGGCAGTAGCGCGGAGGTTGTGATACTCCTGCAATAAGTCATTGAAGACAAAGTTAGTATTTGGAACTCGCCAGAGGGAGTTCCAAACTGCCTGCTCAGCAGCCGGCCCGCAACTCGGGGACTACACCCAGTGGGTGCGCTGCGCGCCCCCACGGAGAAAAACAAGAATCAAAAAGAAAGAATGAAACGTACTCGAACGGCCGTCCGTGCTGCCAGATGCGCCCTGGTGCAAGTTTGAAGGGCGTCGCCTTCAGCGTGCAGCTTCGCCTGAACGTCCAGAAGCGCTTGATTCAGCGGACCGGTGCCGCCTCCGCGCACCCACCCGATGGGCGCGGCGCTTGTGGCCTCGGCGTCTAAGGTTGCCGAGCTGGCGGCGCCGGTCTCCCGAGGCCGCGGTGCCGAGGTCGCCCTCTCAAGACGGCGGCGCACCGGCGAGGCGACTTGGAGAAGCAGCCACGCCTCGGCTTCGTCCGTGACCGGCGGCTCCGACGGACCCACCGACTGTTTGCCGTGCGGTCTCCCAGACGGCGGTGGAGGCGGCGGTGGCGGCACGAGAGTGTCCGACATAGAGGCCTCGCTGCTCTCCTTCTCCACGACGGGGTTCTCGGTGCCGACCTCCCCGGTCTGCCCTGTGAATTCCGGAGGCGGCGGTGCAGACAACAGTGGGGGGACGAGCATCGCCGATCGGCGACGCGCGGCCTCCTCGGCACGCCGTCTCGCCGCAAGGGCGACTTCGGCTTCCTCCAGCTTCTTCTGGGCGGAGGCGGCCGCCTTGTCGGCCTCCGCCTTTTCTAGGCGTTCGTCCTCCTCCTCCTCGCGCTTCTCCCGCGCATTTCGCTCCGTCGCCTCCCGGAGGTCGGCGGCGGGGTCGGCCCGCCGAGTATTGGCGGACGTCTCTGCCGACCCCATGACAGAGGGGACGGCGACTCTCTCAAGGGAAAGAGGGGCCCTGAAGAAGAATGAAGGGAGTATAAAGAAGACTCGGACAAGATTCAACGAAGGAAAAAAAAGAGAAGAGCATAAAGACTCACGCAGAGACTAGCGGCGGCCTTCTCCCTTCCCTTCGGAAGCGGTTGGCCTTCGCGGCCGCCTCCTCCCGTCTGGTCGCGGCGGCCGCCCCCTTGAACTTCTTCAATTTGCCGCCGGGCGCACTCGGCCCGGCGTGACACTTCTTCGCGCCGCCTTGGCCGGCCAGGCCGGCGGAGGAGCCGGCGCCCGACGGGCCGATCCTCAGCTGGTGGCGCGGAGCGACTTCGCCTTCGGCGTCGTCGTCAGGCCAGTCGGCGAAGGTGGCCGAGGGCCTGAAGTCGCCTTCTGCTCCTCCTCCCCCGCCTTCGGCGTCGGCTTCCATCGCCGCCGCCCCCAAGTCGGGGTCGTCGACGTCGCTGTCCGCACGATCAGGAACATACTCGCGGGGCTGCATCGTGGAGCCGGCTGCAGGCTGCATAAAGGGATTCTAGCTCAGAAGAAACCGACAAGAGTCAGAAGCCGGAGTCGGCCGCAAAGAAGACAAAACAATAGAGGGACGCGACTTACCACTGGTGGGGGGTTGTCGCGCGAGTACGGCTCCTTGCTGAACTGCCAGTCCTCCCCGAACTCGCAGTTCGCGATATAATTCACCATGTTTGCCACCTCCACGCGGGGCATCTCCTTGGTGCACATCCGACTCGGGTCTCGGAGGCCGCTCATCTGACAGATCAGGTGAGGCCGACCTTGGAGCGGGAGAACTCGGCGCGCCACGAAGGCGGCCAACAAGTCGGCCCCAACGAGACCCTCCGACTGTGTCAAGACCCGCAGTCGCGCTACAGCGGCGGCTCCGGCGGGAGTCAGCGTCTTGACTCGGTGAGACCAACTGGGAAGCCTCCCAGATAGGGGGACGTCGCTGTAAGGCGGCCAGTTGACCCAGTCACCGTCGGAGGCGAGGTTCTTCACGTAGAAATATGAGCGCTGCCACATCTTCACCGACTTGATCAGCGTGATGGGTGGAAAGGGGTTGTCGGCCGTCGAGCGCCGCATTGCGATGAAGGCGCCGCACTGAGCCGGCACGCCGGCGATGTGCGTGCCGAGCTTAGAAGAGAAGAACTCTCCCCACAGCTCGATGGTGGGGAGAACGCCGAGGAAACCTTCGCACAGAGTGGCGAAGGCGGAGAGCAACACCACCGTGTTCGGAGTGAGGTGGTGCGGTTGAAGGTTGTGGAACTCCAAGAATGAGCGGAAGAAACCGCTCGCCGGTAGCCCCAGGCCGCGCATGAGGTGCGAGCGGAAGATGACCCGCTCGCCCTCCTCCGGCGCCGGCCGGATCTCTCCCTCCGGCGCGGCGCGGGCGCGCACGAGGTCCGCGCTGGGGAGACGGCGTGTCCGGCGGAGGAACTTGATGTGTTCCTCTTCTACCTCCGAGCCGTGCCATACGCTGGAGCGCACGGCGGGAGCCGCGGCGGAGGAGGAGCTCATCGCCGCGGTGTGAAGTGCTCTTGCTCAATGGCGGAGGCAGGAAGGAGAGAAGGCAAGACGAAGCGGGGGAGCGGGGAAGAAGGGCGCGC
>NC_041387.1:30769535-30774787 GCF_002162155.2 Triticum dicoccoides
AGAAGCCGAGGGGGTGGGCGTGGGATTAACTGCGCACGATGCCCCCACGCCACCCCATGATCTCCCTCACGAAGTTACTGCACGCAGTAACGATGTGGGAAAACTAACCGTCCACGGCCGCAGCGGATTCGTTCGTATGCCGAGGTACGGTAGTGGCGGGCCCCACCTGACGGCACGTCCCGTCGCGCGCGTGGGCAGGCAGAGTGTCCTCTCTACGTGGCGCCACGCGATAGGACCGCCCCGATGGCCGCGGGGAAGCGTATCAGGCACGCCGCCTGGTATCCCGCCGCGACTTTCGAGCGCGGCTCTTCGCTAAAACATCCAACCCTCGACAGTCGGCCCAAGGGAAGACGGCAGCCGAGTTCCAGAGTCCGCTCCGGGAAGGATGAAACTGTTGAAGCCCCACAATGCAGCGACCACAGGGCTTCACCAGCTTCGGGGACTACTGTCGGAGTATTGGGCCACGGGTAGGCTGACCCGAGTCCCAGGACCTTTCAAGACGTCGGGGCAGGCCGCGCCCCTCGAGCCGAGTCCCAGGAGCGACTCCAAGGCAAGCCGACTCCGAGCTGGCGACCTCCAGAAGGGCCGACTATGGAGAGTCGGCCCATGACTCCTCCCTTGTCCCGAAGTACGACGTGGGGTACGGTCACGGTGTGGCCGTTCCCCTCCCCCCCTTGCTTATGAAGGGCTGGCATGGCTACAGTGAGCCGTATCGCTGGAGGATCTCCGGTGAGGGGCGGCACTGTTGCCATGCCTGCCCTGACCTCAGCTACAGTGCGCCACATACTGTGCCCACGACGCCGGCCTGTACGGCCCGAAGACGGCGGGGCCGCCTGTCAGTGGGTGTGCCGAAGGCGGCCTGGGCGCCCCGAAGACGGACCTATGGGAGTCGGCCCCCCAGGAGTCGGCCGACTCCTCCCAGGGCCCCACGAGCCATTAACCAGATAGGATGGGGAATGGCGACAGTGATCGCCCGATAGACGAAGGCACTATTGCCACGACCCAATGACCAAGCCTGCGTCATCAAGGGTGCCGCTACAGTATCAAGCCTGTCCGCGGGACCCGCCAGTCGGTGGGCCCCAGAAGCCGGCAACGGCGGCCTGAGAGACAGACGGCTGGGACCCGCGCCCAGCCGGATTACTATTGTACCCCCGGGGGGTAGGCCTATATAAACCCCCCGGGGCACCCATGCAAAGGGTTCGGACCTAGATAGAGATAGACCAGATAGCACAGGGAGGAAAGAGTTAGCCCTGCCCTCTCCAGCCTCCCGAAACAGCTCCAGGAGCACCATTGTAGTCACTTTGCCTTAGTGATCATGCGGAGACCCCACAGAGCAGCAGTAGGGGTGTTATCTCCTAGGAGAGCCCTGAAGCTGGGTAAGTTCCGCTGGCGTGCATGTCTTCGCCTCATCCCGCTTCCAGGCACCGGCGACGTTCTACTCGCTCCCACCATGATAAGCCATCCTTTGGCATATGTCGTACCCAACCCCCGACAGGTTAGCAACAGATCCGCACGACCTTCGACCGATCCTTCCGCTCGTCCCGCTGCGTCGTTCCTCCCGCTTCCACTGATTTTTTCCTTCTCTCAAAAACCGTAGTAAATTGCTAGTGGTTTTTTCTGGTTTTTCGCTGCATAATATGAAAAGAAAATAAAAGTGCCTGAAATAGGATTCGAACCCAGGTCTATGTAATACCTATCGAGCCTAGTAACCATCTAAGCCACCTTTTGTTGTTGTCTATTGTAGAATGACAATGTTATTTGAACCTTTCTTATTTCTGCCATATCAAAAGAAAAAATAAAGTTTGGCTTGGTAACTTTGGTAATGACCAGCGTGGTAACTATGGTATGAGCAACATGATAACTATACCATGATAAGGGTGATAACTATAGTACGAGAAGGTTAAAAGCATGGGAAAGTATGGTAATTTAACATAGAAATTACCGATGAAAATGTTTGAAAAAAATTCCCTTGGATGAAAGATATCATGATGTTTAAAATGTAAGATATTAGTTATCAAATCTGTGATGTATACATTATCATGCTTTTTACATAGAAATTACCGGGTGTATATTTTTCAACAAAAAAAATTCAGGTCAAAAATTATAATGGCGTTTGTATGTGAGTTATCAGCTTAGTATGTGTCTATTAACAAGCTATTTACATATAAATTACCGGGGTTGCCCCCCCCCCACCCCTCGCCACAGTCGCCACATTTATCAGGCTCGGGTACATAAATTATCAAGTCTGTGATGTGTGAGTTATCATGTTATTTGCATAACAGTTATCATGGTATGATTCAACAACTCCTCCCACCCTACCCCGCCGATAAAGTAATTAGGATTGGGTACATAATTTATCATTTCTACGATGTGTGACTTATCATGTTATTTGCATAGAAGTTACCGTGGTATGTTTCAATGACTCCCCCCAACCCCAACCCACCGGCAAAGTTACCAGGACTGGGTACATAATTTAATGTCTATGATGTGTGAGTTATCATATTATTTACATAGAAGTTATCGTGAAATGTTTCAATGACTCCCCCACTCCGGTCCCTCCGACAAAGTTACAAGGACTGGTACATAATTTATCATGTTTACGATGTGTGAGTTATCGTGTTATTTGCACAAAAGTTATCGTCGTACGTTTCAACGACACCCCCACCCCGACCACTCCGACAAAAGTTATCAGGTCTACCATGTATGAGTTATCATGTTATTTGCACAGAAGTTATCGTGGCATGTTTCAGCGACTTGCCCCACCTCCATCCTCGCCGACCAAGTTATCAGGACCGGGGTACATAAGTTATCAGGTCCGCCATGTTTGAGTTATCATGTTATTCACACGAAAAATTTACTGGGGTATATTTCATCACCCCCCCGGCGGTCGATAAAGTTACCAGGACCTGGGTGCATGCATACGTTATGAGGTATGCGATGTATGAGTTACCATGTTATTCATACAAAAAGGCATCGAGGGTACGTTTACACTAGTTCTGTTTAGGGTCAAAAATGCTACCACGATATTTGTACATAAGCTATCAGATTTGTGGTGCGTATAATTATCAGTCTCACTAAAGAGAATTTGCCGAGGGATGACACACGAGAAAAAGACCGATGTCCGAATTCTACAGAAGCAAAACATTTATTTCTCTAGAAAATATTCATCGCTACAAAAAAGAGACATGCGGAATACAAAACACGTTGCGTCAGTCCTTTAAAACACGCTTCATCATGTTTTAACAAGTTTTTTAGGGTCAAAGTTACCACATGTGAGGACTTAGGTTCTCACTCACCGCAACAATTTCTGTTCATTTAAAAATGTGTGGAAAATATAGAACGTATGAGATACAGGCCTTAATTTTTCTCAGAAAAAATCATTCGAGGGCAACGACTCGATCCATATTGAATGGGAACAGAATCTGTTTTTAGGAATGTACAAAATTGACTTAACTACTAATCAACCACAAGAACTACTCAGAGCAGATGGTTACTACGACATTTCCACTTGTGAGGTCAAGGGATCGAATCCTAGTTCCTTCACTTTTTGGCTTAGCGAGCGCCCAGAATAAAAATGACGAGAGCGGTAGTGGGCCGTGAATCTCGCCAGGTGAACTGGGCTGGGCCGTGGAATGAAACGTGGGCGTGCGGGAAGGGAAAGGAGCGAGCGATCCCAGTCAAAGTCAAGGCGTGCGGGAAGGGAAAGGAGCGAGCGATCCCAGTCAAAGTCAAGGCGTGCGGGAAGGGAAAGGAGCGAGCGATCCCAGTCGTGCGGATCTATCGCAAACAGACAGTGTATTTAGATTTCTCGTTTTAAAAAATTCACAGGCAGCTTGGGCTGGAGGCGGGCGTCATTGTGCAAAAGGAGCCCCGACGCACGCTAAGCACAAGATTTCCATCAAACGGCTGACAAAGAAAGGATACAGGGATTCACAAACATAAGTGGATTCACAGGATACGACGCCATTAACAATAGCTGGTTACACCGATAAGTCGTACCCCTCCATATCTCAAACAAATGCACGCGGCAGCACCTCATGGACCGGTTCTAGGCTGTAAAAAATGTAAAAAAAACTGAGAAAAGAAACAGACCAAGAATTAGAATATTTAGTATGACAGAGACCTAATCAAAATTGAAACAAACAGAGCATGCATGCATATGCAATTATGCATATACAAGCTATGAGTGCACATGAGCACCTCAATTATATGCACTATGACACTGGACATCTGCGACGTTGACTCGTAAAACAGACATCGTATCCGTCCGCGGGTTTGGGAACCAATTTGTAGACACTGATGCGGGAGCCAATCATCCAACCATAACCGCAAATGCCCGCCACAGTCTTTCGTTAAACATGCTAAACATCGATCAATTAAAGAAAAAAAATGATACAACACATCGCTGTTTTGGGGAGGGCAGGGCGGCGAGGCTGGCACGGTAGTGTCGCCGACGCCAGCAGGCGCTTAGGCGGGCGTCGAGGTTGAAGAAAATGAACAATAACAATTTCAGAAGGTTGAAGAAGTTGATTTGGCCGTCCATCTTGCATCAGACGGCTCACAACGACTTAGATTTAGCCGATTCCTTTTTATCAATTGAGCTAGTATAGCAATTCCTGATAGAGATACATTTCTATCACACCCAAACCAAACCAGTATACACGGGGCGACCACATTGATCGACATATTTCTCCACGCATTTCGACATCCGACCAACCCGTGGAGCTCAATCATGGTACTAGCTGGATCATGTGACCCAATGGAAAAGGCACGCAACGAACGTGGCGGCAAGAATCAACACGGGAGGACACTAGCACCCAACCGAGCTGACAGCCGCGAATCGCAAAGCGTACTCACTCACTCCCACGGTTCACTGAAAAACCTGGGGCAGTCCACGACCCAAAAGCATCTACAGCCCGACTTTACAAATCCGGTCCTCAAACGCGCGCCGCGTTCGTAAACAGTGACTATGTCTTAAATTAGTCGTTCTGTATCCGCCTCTCTCATATTTCAAACCTTAGATCCGTACCATACATGCAAAAACAATCCTACATACTACATACTACGTACTACCCTAACTACTTTTCGTCGTCGAAAATATCCACGACCTCATTCATGTAGGTGATCTACGCGTTCTCTACGGCCTGCTGCGCCTCCATCTGCTGCTGGCGACGGCGTCTGGCCTCCGCATCCGACTCGGATCGAAGAGAATTAAGGATGGTCTGCTGCTCCGCCTGCAGATCCGTGTTGCC
>NC_041387.1:30774974-30820218 GCF_002162155.2 Triticum dicoccoides
GGTAGCCTCGCACAATCCGGGCTTCACGCCTAGTTCGGATCTGCTCAAGGAGCTCGAGCAGTCGCTCCAGCGTTAGAAATGTCTCATTCCTCACCAGGTGGCGTGGGGACATGTCTACTAGGCAGACGAGTGGAGTGGAAAGTGACGGCGGCGACAGACAGGCGGAAGAAAATGTGGATGGATGGTAGAGTCTCGGTGTCGTTGGTCGACTTAAATAGCCGGGCTAGGCACTACGCGGCCTGCCGGAGCTGCGCCACGCGGCGCCACCGGCTCGACGGAGGAGACGAGCTTTGGACCGCCGAGTTTCATGCATTTCCGGCTGGGACCCCTTTGTCGGTCCTACGTGGCGGGCGGACCTGGGCGTGCCTTGGCACCCCCATATCCGCATCATATTTGTATTGAATATGAGGGGTGTCAGTCAGCCCGGATGTTTGAGGCGTTCATCTGGGTCAAAAAATCGTGATCGGTCAATGACTGGCCGGCCCGCCCAGATGTTTGAGGAAGGTTTGAGATGTCGGAGTGTAGACACTCTAAGAGCAACTCCAATGGGGCGACCCATTTCGTCCGCCACCGTCCGTTTGGGTCGGCGCGGACAGAAAAGACGACCCAACGCGCCGACCCAAATGAACGTCCGTCCGCTTTCGTCCGCCTGCCGACCCATTCCCGGCTCATTTTTGAGCCGGATTTGCGTTAGCGCAGACACAAGATGGAGGCGCGCGCGCGCCTTCTCTCCTCCCCGCGCGTGCACAACCTCCACCGCCTGCTTCGTGGCCGACGGCGCCGGCCATTTTTTTCGATGAAAAAGGATACATAGATAGTTCTTGCATACACAGATAATATCAACTACTCGTCGCTTTCCGACTCTGACTCGGTAATGTCCTCCTCCGACGTTTGAATGTAGGCGTCAGCAACGTGCTCGTCCTCGAAGTCCCACCCCGAGGATGCGCATCGACATGGTGGCGCACAGGCGGCGAGGCTAGTGAGAGGGGGCGAGATGAGTGGGCGGCGGCGACAAACTGAGTGTGGAGGGAGTGTCATATTATAACGAGCGCCGGCCGCGGCGCGCCAAAATGCGCGCGCGAACATTTCCCGCGCTCTGGAGCGCCAAAGCCAGCGTGCTAGGCCGAATTTCCCCCGTGCCGGCGAACCTTTCCCGCGCCCTGGCATTGCCGCTGGCATGATCTAAAGCGCGCGCGGTCATGAAATGGGTTGGCGCGTTGGACGCGCTGCCGAACTAAATCTAAAAAAGAACGGACGACGGGCGGGCGACCGATCCAAACGGACAAAAGACGGACAAAAACACCGTCCAAACGTTTGGGTAGCCCCGTTGGAGTTGCTCTAATCACCCAATTATTTTCGCCGAAAGAGACTACGGAAAAGGAAAAGGAAGAGAAGGCGCTGGATGGCACACATGGTCGCCGGCTGGATCGATCGCCCACCGACGTGGTGCATGCACGGCATCTTCCTCCGCGCTGTCGACTGCCAGCCCGTGTCCCCGTGAGCTAGCCAACAAGCCCCGCGCGATCACGAGCAGGATACAACCAAAACGCGCACCCGCACCCCATCTTCACCCCCTCTTTCTCTCTCTAAATCAGTGCTGCAACTAGCAACTACAGTTGCAGATCGAGTTCTCCTCGTCGCTCCAGCCAATGCACCCCTCCGCTAGATAATATCTTATCTCGCCGAGAACGACGGCAGGGCAGGGCGCGCGGTATAAGTTCAGCTGCAGGCGGCCGCCGTCTCGATCAACACAAAGAGAGGGAGAGGGAGGGGGATCTGATATTTTGAAGGGGATGGCGCACGGCAGAAGCAGTTCCTGGCGGCTGCATGCGCGTCTACTCGCGGTGGTCGGGCTCCTCGCCTGCGCAGCCGTCGCGCCGCGCTCCTCGGCGCTCAACGTCGGCCTCCAGACCCTCGACGCCGACGGCGACGGCGTGGTACGTGCACGATCTACGCATGTACTATGACCTAGTACACTTTATAGCACGTTATTAAGCTGGGTATGCTTTGCTTTGTCGACTAACTCTCGGCGGCCGGCGGCGGCGGGACGCGGACGCAGAGCAAGCAGCAGGCGTGCAGCCGAACGTGCGAGTCCGACCACTGCACGAGTACGCACGCGCATCACCTTCTTCTTCTTCTTTAGAACTTAGAAGTAACTGCATGGTAGCTCACACCGAGATGTTTGTCGATGATCTCTTGACGCAGCGGCGCCATTCCTGCGGTACGGCAAGTACTGCGGCATCCTCTACAGCGGGTGCCCCGGCGAGCGGCCGTGCGACCCCCTCGACGCCTGCTGCATGCACCACGACAACTGCGTCCTCGTCAAGAGTACGTACCCCAACAACCAATTGATCCATCAACTATTTATGTAGCCGGCGTCTGACTCTCGATCGGCACATCAGATGACTACCTGAGCACGGAGTGCAACGAGGCCCTGCTGGAGTGCCTGGCGGAGTTGCGGGACGGCACGGGCACCTTCGAGGGGAACAAGTGCATGATCGACGAGGTCATCGACGTGATCACCGTCGTCATCGAGGCCGCCGTCGTCGCCGGCCGGGTCCTGCACAAGCCCTAGCTACATAGTACCACAACGGCGCGCGCGCCGAGCCGGCCGGCGAGCTGGGGGGACAAGCAACAACTTGCTCGGTAGGTGGGTGGTGCATGCCTTTTCTGCTTGGTGTCACTCGTCAGTCACGGTGTGTGTCCGTGTCCTGTCACGCGCGCACCGGCGCCTCACGTACAGTCTCGCGGGCACGGGCTAAGATCGACGACGGCGCCGGATTTTGCGACATGTATATGGGCATGGTTACCATCACCTGCTTTGCAGGATTTTATTTACTTGATGAGTTGGTTCGTCTTTGCCTACACGCATCATGTCCAGCTCGTACGCTACGTGTTCATGTCATGCATAATTGGTATACTTACTACACTGTTGTTACCACTGTTCAAATTTCAGTGAATTTTGCTGCTTAAAGCTACTTCGGATTTTGGGGGTAATCTATAGATCAGTACCGTAATTTGTGTCGTCTGAATTATGTATAGAACAAAAGCAACTTGTCCATTAATTGGATTATTATATGATGTTGATGTGATGGCGACGCCTTTCAGAGTGTACGGCTGCCCCGGTTCGATCTGCATATAACGTGATTACTTTTGCACACAATCGTTTTCTTTCTTTAGAGAAAGGACTCTTTGGCTAGGCTTCTCTTTCCTCCCGCTGGTGCCCTGGTGCCCTCGCCGGTCTACCTCGTCTTTGTCTTAGGCCATGGAGGCGCGGTGGATTCCGGCCTTTACTGACGGAAGAGTTTCGTTTTTCCATGATTTTTGAGTTCTGTTAGGATTTGTGTCCTACTCAGAAAGGTAAAGCGGCGACGGCTTTCTGAAATGGAATAAGGTTCTATATAGCCCAATTCCGGTGGTGTTTCTAGCACCGTCGGAGGGCGTGTGAAGTGTCTCCAACGGATCTCGTGGGATTCGGTCAGCATTTGTCTTCGGTGGATCCACATGGATCCGGTCTTTGTTCGTCTGTGTTTGTGTGCCTATAAGTTGGATCCTTCCGATCTACACTTCTCTTCATTGGCGTGGTTGTTGTTTTGATGCGTTAGTCCTATGGGGCCTTAGCACGACGACTTTCCTATTATCTACTACAATAAGGTTTGTCTGGCTCCGATGAGGAAGGGACAAAGACAGCGGCGTGCCTTCGGCTCGCTCTAGTGCTTGTCGTCGTCGCTAGATGGTCTACGAACCTGGATGTATTTTTTACTTCTGAAATTCTTTGTACTACCTTGACAGTTGATAAATAGATTGAAAGTTTTCTCGCAAAAAAAGGTGATTAGTTTTGCAGTAATGCTACATCTACGCAAATTTGCTTACAGGTTTAATGTAAACAGCCGGATGGAGGATTAGGGTTGCAGGTTAGGGGAGGAAGGGCCCACCCCCTTGAAATTCAGGGGGAAAGCGGAGTTAGTTAGGAAATTTACATAAAGGTCTTCTTAGGCTTGCGTAGATGTAGGATTATTGTTAGTTTTGTAAACATTGCATGTGCTTAGCTTAGACAAGTAGTGTTGCTATATCGGTTCGATCTGTCATAATAACAGTTGGTACGATGATTTTGACCAAAAAGGGGTCTAGCAAAATCGATATCCCGCACTTTTTCATAATTTTTGGAGGCTGCTTAAAATTGCAACACGAACAATTCGTAAGGCGCACCTCCTGTCACCATCGAACGCATCTCCGCGCTGCCACTGTTCGGTGTCACCTCCGTCCCTCAACCATCGTGATTTGGCCCTGCTCACCTCCTATGAGCCGTTCTCGGACCTCACACGCTTCATATCAGTATCTGCGGGTATCGTGGTTAAGTTTTATGGAGATCAGTATCTGTGAGCACCCAATGTCGAGGACATTGTGAGGCTTCTAGCAATGAATGAAGCAAGAGGTTGACCTCGGATGCTTGAGAGTGTTGACCATAAGCATATGAGGCGGAAGAATTGCCCTGCAACTTGACACACCCAATTCACTACGCATTGCCATGCTGGCATGATCCAACAATTATTCCGTGAGCGGTTCCCTGTAAGAAATTGTGGATTTGGTATTGCTACTTTGAGTTGTCTGGGTCACATAGCATAATGACATCATTGTCTTGCAGAGATCTCATCTATTTGCCAGAATAATATGTGGCACTTCTCTAGGATGCAACTACATGGTGAATTGGCATCAGTATGACGAAGCTACTATCTAGCCAATTGTGTCTGTCCATCTTGATCAACATTTGTGAAGACAATTTCTATTCCTGTGACCAAGAAACAAAAACATTTCACGAAGGCGCAAGAAGCAACGAGGAAAGACATAGAGAGAGCATTTGGAGTGTGGCAAGCTAGGTTTGCAATTGCCCAGGTTCATGTTCGTTTCTGGAATAAGGTTGTTTTAGTAAAGATCATAACTTGTTGTGTAATCCTACACAATATGGTCTTCAAGGATCAAAGGGATAATGCCAAGATCATGGATTATGGAAATGTTGGCGTGGCGAAAGATTGAAAACCGGGCCTCCCATGATCAGTTGTGTGAAAATAACATTAAACAAATGGTAGCTAGCTGGAAGATGGTGTATTTATATTTCTTTAAAATTTATTTATTTATATTTGAAAAAATTGTTGATTTGGATTATTTGTTCTATTCGGATTAATGGTTGATATTTGTTGAATCGTTTGATCTAAATTGTAGTAGAGTAGATAGAAGGAAACAAAAGGAAAACAAGTATGAGGCTATATTATGGTGATCTTGTGTTTGCGCACAACCTGCAAAAAAATATTGAGCACGCTGACGATATGATGACTCTGCTACAGTTGCTGGTTGTGTATGAGTTACATGCATGCTTGGCCGAGTTTTATATGCATGCTTTCCAGGTGATTGTTTATCTTTGGAAACGGTACATCCAAAATACCACGAAGTTAGAAAATCACACCCAAAAATATATTGATAGGTGGTAAGTTAAAACAACTGTAGCAAAGTCGCCATATCGACGATCGCCATCTGCCATATCTAGAGGATCCGCTCGCTGCTCTTCCTCTTCGTCCCCAAAATTGAAGACGAGGGGGTGCTCCTCTCGTGCGACATTGACAAGAAAGCGGGTGGTATATTGGAGGCGGGCGAAATGGAAACGGGGGGCATTGGAGAGAGGATTAAGACGAGAGAGTGAGGGTGTCAGCCTTTTATAGGCACTCGTGGGCGCCATTAAGGAGGCAGTACACGGCCAACGGCCGGTGGTCAAAGGGCGGGTCTTCCGATGAGAAACGTTGTAGTGGCCTGTTGTCACGCTGCTGGCCTGCTCACACGTTTGTCATGTCCCGTCCTGCTAATATGCAAGTAGGAGATGATGCCGTGTGGCGGCCATCCAACGGGCCGCCAAGGGAATCCGAGGGGGCGGGCGTGGCACCAATGGTCACGTGACCCTCACCAGTGGTGTGTTGAAGGCCCTGCATCTTTTAAACTCGACAGTGGCACGAGAAGGAAGAAGTTGAAACTTTCCTCCCGTGCTGGCGGATTGGTATGGACCGAACTCCATACTGGACGTCCCCAGCCTCCATATATGGACAGTACGAGGTCATTATGGAGCGAGCTTCATAAATTATGGCAATGGACACCCATATGACAACTCAGCTAGTGTCGTTTTGATCCAAATACGCCATATTATTAGTTATTATAGCGATCGGGGCTATACGAAGACTATGCTATAGTTGCTCTTAGTCTCTACTCCTAATGTCTCAGTTGGTAGGTCGCGTTCCGGGTTTTATTTTCGTCCCATCTCACCCGATTTTTTTTGGTATTTCTTTGGTACTTGCTCCCACCTCCCGCTCAGCCGAGACGGTTTATTTTCGTACTCCCTCCCACCTCCCAGGTAGTTCCCTCCATGCAAAAAAAATCGAACCAATCAATCTCTACTCCTAATGAAGCAGTTGGTAGTCTTCGCCGGTCAATTTTCGTCCCACCACTTTCGTCCGGGTTTTTTTCGTAGGTTAACTGTCGTAGATTTTTTTAGTCGCCTCCCCCACTTCATCGGTTTATTTTCACTTCACCCTCTCACACAACGAAAAAAACTGAATGGATCAAAACTTTCCATACTGACGCAAATTATTTAGTAATGTCTTTATGTAAAAGAATCAATCACAATCAATCTCTAAAGATCAAATCTAAATTAATTAATCTTCATAACGTTTGTTTCCTTTCGAATCACGTCCATAACTTTCCTTCCTTGTTTGGGCAGAAACTGTTTGGTAGCAGAGATTAGGAAGCTTCCTATGAGTGTAGTAATAGGAAGTATTCTTTTTCTTGATGATTCGTTTCCATGCATGATGATAGTAAATTATGCCAACATTCACCACTATTTATCAATGTCATCAATCGTATCCATTTCTATCAGTTTTAAAGGAATCTGCTCGCTTTGTCTTTTTTAAGGGGATCCGCTCGCTAAGTCGTCGTCGCATGTTATTTTCACAAACAATCTCTACTCCTAATGGAGCAGTTGGTAGCCTCGTACGGTTTATTTTTGTCCTCCTCCCACCTCCCCTGGTTTTTTCTCATCCTCTCTCCCACCTCCCAATTTCGTTGGTTTTTTTCGTCGGTTTTTACTCGCCCCCTCCCACCTCCCAATTTCGTCCAGTTTTTATTCGTCCCACCTCCCACCACCCCCTCGTACTGGTTCTTTTTCTCTCCACTCTTTCCTTGCAAACTAATAATTTCCTAACATACAAAAGATCACGAATCTATCTTTCCTTACCCGAACCAATCGCGCCCTACATCAGTGCATTTCTTTATTAAGAAAACTAACACATAAATCTTAACGCATTGCAAACAAATCCATTATGGACCTAATTAATTTATTATGAAATCTATACGTGGTCGCATTGGTTCTTTTTCTCTCCACTCTTTCCTTGCAAACCACTAATTTCCTAACATACAAAAGATCACGAATCTATCTTTCCTTATCCGAATCAATCGATCCCTACATCAATGCATTTCTTTATTAAGAAAACTAACACGTAAATCTTAACGCATTGTAAAGAAATCTCGTTATGGACCTAATTAATTTATTATGGAATCTATACGTGGTCGCATCTCTCCCTTCGTGAAAAAATCGCATCCATCTCCCGTTAAAAAGGAAAAGAGAACATGAACGATCAATCCCACACCCTGCATCTCAGTAGCAAAAAATCGCCCCCGCCTCTGCTACTGCGCTTCGCCGTGTGCCTGGCTCGACCCATGCCTCGCCTGCATGGCTGGACGTCGCCGTCTCCACCGCCACGTACAAGAAAACGGTGGGCAGAACCATCCATTCAAATCGCACACCCCCACCCTCCTCCGCAATCCCTAGCCCCGCATCACCCTATCGCTTTCTCGCCTCTCTTTCCCCTCGATGTAGATGGTGCCGAGCGGCGGCCTCGAGCACCGGCAGTGCCGCCCTCTCTATCTTCGCTGCGTCGAGAGATGGGCCGAGGCTATCGTCGGTTCGCCGCCCACGATTGGGCCGCCTCCGGTTGTCGCGCACCACCGGCTCCACCTAACGTGCCCGACCCTCTCCGCTTTCGACCTTCCGGTGACCACATCCCTCCGCGCCTCCATCCATCATCCACAAGGCCACTCCCTGCACCCACCCTCCTAAATTCTCCATACCGGCGGACAATCACCGAAGATCCAAGTTGGCCCGATATCAATTTTCTTACATGCTTTCTTTATCAGTTGGTGATGGGAATGTGTTCCAATTTCTCTCTCTGGCTGTGGATTCGCAAGCAAGAAGCGCTTCTACATGCATCCTCCTGTCGGTCCCTAAAGTACCAAGGTAAATGGTTGATGTTGCGTTTGTCTAGGATGATATATGTTGGCTCTGTTCCGGTTCATCCGAGCAGTTTGGTGACTAATTTATTGATAATTTAATTATATTAATTAAATGAGTCGGGTGTATCGTCGTGCATTTATCTTGCCAGTAATGTTCTGTGATGCTCTGATGCACTTTGGGAATTGGTTATCTTGTCTTCAGTGCAGAACATTTGTTTATTAATGCATGAGAAGAATCCTTATTACTACCTTGAACCTGTTTTATAATCCATATTGTTATGCACTAGCGCGTGTGCGTGTGAAATAGATGGATTATGGTCCGTTCCGTACCCAATAAGATGGATATGTGTGTGTGTTAGAGAGAGAGAGAGAGAGGGAGAGAGGGGGAGAGAGGGGGAGAGAGAGTGAGTAGGAGGGAGGGAGAGAGTGTGTGTGAGAATTTGATGGTAAAAAGGTCGTCAATGTCACTTGATATGTATGAGAATATTAAATGTAATATTAACATAATTGATATTGAACTCTTAAAGTTAATATGGCCCCGTTGCAACGCACGGGTATTCTTCTAGTTTTAACAAGTTGTCAGGACCCGAATTATTGGAAAAAATCGGTCAAAGAACTGAGAAGGGGTTTTTGGAATTTGTGGGTAAATTACGGGATAGTTGAGAAGATAATCGCCTCTACTTCTAATTAATCTAAGGAACTAAATTTTGGCGAATTCTTTATTACTACCTCCATTTTGGTTTATTAGCCCCCCTTATATTTTGGATCAAACTTTGATCTTTGATTTAACTATCAAATAATAAGTTATATACCACAAAAGTAGTATCATTGAAAACCTCTTTCGATATGAATCCAACAATGTAAGTTTTATGATATACAATTTGTATTTTGTTAGTCAAATCTACAGTCAAAATTTGACACAAAATACAAAGGGACCAATAAACCAGGATGGATGTACTAGTATTCAACATGAGGTAAATGGCCTAAACAAAGCTCCTACTGAATACAGTAAACAGTAATTAAGGCAAAAAGCCAATTAACAACAGCCGTTGGTTCTCACCATCACATGCACCGTTGGATAACTGAATGTGCTCCTCACGTTGCTCTCATGGATAACAGAGGGATATCCTCTCCTGCTAGGACCTGGCTCTGCTAAGTTGTTCTTATGTCATCAGACTCTATGAGTTTTACAGAACATAAGGTTTTTTTAGATAAATGGCCCGGTTTTAGGTGCATGCTTTCCTGGTGATTGTTTATATTTGGAATCAGTACATCGCAAAATACCACGAAATTAGAAAATCACACCGAAAAATAGAAATAGTGAGCAGTTATCATGATACCTGATCATGAAACAAAGGGGCAGCCGCGACAGATTCTGAGGAGGAAATTGGATTTATTTCAGGATTGCAGATAGTAACTGATATCATGACAACACAACAGCTAGTATTCAGTATTTACAGTGTACACATGTGAAAGACAACAAAGAAACCAGCATTGCTCCGCGGCGTTCCCAAATTTGCACCGATGATAAGCAACTGAAACTGCTTGCTGAAGATATCACGTTTATTAGTAACTGGCTGAACTAAGACACATAGAGCGGTTCAGGCGCAGTTTTCCTCTGTATCCTGAGAAACAAACATGTAAAAAAGTGAGTAAAATCAACAAGTCTGTGTACACAAATCACTAGGTATTTCCATGATGTTGCATATGGTGTGGCATATGCTTTGTCAGCACACGCAACCTTCTAATTCTAAGATCAGAGTGCTATATCATTGGACACCCGACAGAATAACCTCAAGTATTACGACTAACATAACCAAACAAGTAGCAAAAGTACTAACCTAACCTGAACAAGTACTATACTCACACAATATCATGTTTCATTTTTCTTCATGGGTAACCAAATATGTCTTAAGCTATTACGAAACTGTTGCACGGCAATAGAAAACTATGCTTGCCTAAAACCAGCAGCTTGGTTTGAGGAGGAAACAAGTGTATGCCAAGTTCAGTGAACACTAGGGCTCATTTCGCTGTCCTTCTAGTTCTGACAGTTAATTATGTGACACCATCTTGAGCAAATAAAATCTAAAAAATATATTTTGCAACTGAACCATTGTCGCGCCATCATGAACTAACCAGTTGTCCTTGGACCATTTACATCCTTCCATGTCAACTACATGTAAGCTCAGTGCATGTCTTGACACTGGAGAAAGGTTCTCAAAGCTGTGAAAGAAAGCTAAAGCATGTTAGCGAAAGGTAAGAAAGAAAACAGCAACAGGGAAGCAACTGCGATATAGAAAGGAAATTCACCTCTGATGTACAAGATCGCCGTGAATAACAACAAAGTCACCTGATTTCATTTCCAGTGGTACAAACTCTTTCTGGTCATAAAGCGGGGAGGGGCGATCAAAATGAGTACCATTTTCATCTCTGATCATTCGCCTTTTTAGACCATCTGGTCCAGAACATTGCAAATGTAAAAAATAATATAAATAGCAACAGAACTTTTTGGGTTAAATAATTTTGTAATGTCACATACTTTTATGTGATCCGGGAATTGCCCATAGGCAACCGTTTGTAATTGTTGCATCTTCAAGTGCTAGCCACAATCCTGTGCATGATAGGGGCTCTGTATAAAGGAATGTATTATCCTGGTGTGGCACCACCTCGCCACCAATGCCCGGTTGCTGAAATGTGAAGAAAAAAACTCAATAACAACGAATAAAACATGCATATCATACGAAAACTAACTAGTCTTCAAAAGGTACCTTAAAGATGTACATAGATTGAATAACTGCAGGTCTCTTGTACCCTAAAGAAGAGAACAGGCTAGAAATACTCTCCGAGAAAGCAAACTTTTTGAACACAGGGTCATGTTCATGTAGTGCTGCATAAAATATAGTATGGCGAAGGTTACATATCTTAATAGTTGAGAAATTATGTCATCATGAAAATATGCAAGCATATAAAAAAAAGAAAATAACTGATGGCGCTCGAGAACGACTCCCACACCATAGACAATGTTAACTCGTAAACAAGAAAATAACAACTAAGAGCCTGAGATGAATGAATTAGCTCCAGATGGGAAAATAACCTAAACCACACGCGGTTTTGACTTAACTCCAGATTAATGGAATTATAGACAGCAGACTTAAATGCAAGTCTGAACTCATTTTTCCAGATAAGAACAACACTGTCCACTGAAATGCAACATGATTGTGCTTTAAATTATTAACACCAGCACCTTTAAATCAGATGCATTTTTTTTTCAAAATATACTCAATTTTATCGCTTTCCAGTGAATAAGGAATTTCCTTGTTGTTTCACACACGGGACAACAAATTCTTGGTCCAAGCAACATAAACAGTTAAATGATATTCACAAGAACCAATTGATCATATAGTTCAAAAGACAAACATGTAAAATAATTTATCTCTGAATTTGATTGCACCGTGGGCATACTAACCATGTCCAACTTTATTGATTGAAAGTTCCTTTGGCTGTCTCAAGCATCCATCATCTCCAAATGCCTTTTCTGTGGTCACAGAAACAGCAAAGTGTTAGACTGTATTTACATGTGTATATTGTAACGTTGTATACCACCTCATTATATATATATGTGATAGGCCACCCCTAGAGGGTTGTGTGCCGGTTCCCCCCAAAGCCTATTGTCTTACATGGTATCACGCTAGGTTACGTCCCCTTCCGCCTAAAAACCCTAAACCGCCGCCGCCGCCGCCGCCACCGCCGCCGCCGCCGCGCCCGCCGCCGCCGTCGCCCGACTGCTATGACGTCCGCCGCTGCGTCCGGCTCCACCGCCACCGGTTTTCTGCCGGCCTCCCTCGCGGCACTTCTCTCGAGGCCGCTGGATGCCGCCTCCCTTCAGGCGCCGATCGGGACACGGAGCGTCGGCTCCCTCTTCGCGCTCCCGTCGGCTGCTACTTCGCCCGGGCAGGCGCTTGTGGCTCACACCACCGCCGCCCCGTCAACCGCGGCTGTCGCGCCCTCGGCCACTGCGCCGCTGGTGGCGGAGGACGTCGCGCTGGCAGGCTTCGCGGCGTCAACCGCGGCCATTGCGCCCTCTGTCACCGCGCCGGCTGCCCCTCCGACTGTCTCCACGGTGTTCTCACCTCAGCCAGTCTCCTCGATGGGATCGCAGCCGCCGCCGCCGTTTCACTTCGGCCATCTCATCACCATCAAGTTGTCGTCGGACAATTACATCTTCTGGCGCGCGCAGGTTCTTCCGCTTCTTGGGAGTCACTACCTGCTTGGCTATGTCGACGGCTCTCTCCCTTGCCCTCCTGCGCTGGTTGACAGCGTGCATGGTCCGGTCTATAATCCGGCTCACCGTGTCTGGACAGGGCAGGATCAGGCGAACCTCTCCTCCATCCAGGGGTCGCTCTCTCCGGCCGTTGCTGGGCTTGTTGTCTTCGCCAAGACGTCCCACGAGGCATGGACTATTCTTGAGCGCTCGTTTGCGGCACAGTCGCAGGCTCGTGTATCTGGGCTCCGTCGCCAACTTGGGGAGTGTCAGAAGCTTGACTCCACCGCCACTGAGTTCTACAACAAAGTCAAGAGTCTCGCCGATACGCTGGCCTCCATTGGACAGCCCCTCACCGACTCCGAGTTCAACTCGTTTATTGTCAATGGTCTTGATGAGGAGTATGACGCCCTAGTCGAGATCATCAATGAGAGGGGCAACTCCACGCCCATGCCAGCACACGAGGTCTTTTCACGCCTCCTGCTTACTGAGCAACGAGTCGAGACGCGCCGATCCAGGGGCAACGGCGCCCTCTCGGCAAACGCCGCCACCAAGGGTGGTCGCTCCTCTGCTTCATCCAGGGCTCCTTCGGGGCAGTCACCACCACCCGCCTCGGCCCCTCCTCCTACTGCGACGCTACCAGGGGCTGGCGGTCCACGTGTGTGCCAGCTTTGTGGTCGCGATGGGCACTGGGCCTCGAAGTGTCACAAGCGCTTCCAGCGGGATTTTCTTGGTCTCGGCAATGACGGGAAGGATACACGCAACTTTGCTCGTCAGGTCGCCATGGCTGATCGTCCGCCGCCGCAGAAGCCACAGGGACACACTCAGTCCTACTCTATTGATCCCCACTGGTACATGGACTCTAGGGCGACAGAGCACCTGACCAGTGAGATGGGGAAGCTTCACACTCGTGAACCCTACCATGGCTCCGACAAGATCCACACCGCCAATGGAGCAGGTATGCACATCTCTCATATTGGTCAAGCATCACTTCTCACTAGACATGCCAATAGGAGTCTTCAACTTCGCAATGTTCTTCGAGTTCCATCTGTGACACGTAATCTTCTTTCAGTTCCTAAACTCACTCGTGATAATAATGTGCTTTGTGAATTTCATCCTTTTGATCTTTTTATTAAGGATCGGGGCACGAGGGACATTCTTCTTAGTGGGCGGCTCTGCCAAGGTCTCTATCGTCTGGAGCATCCTGGCGTCGCTCGCGTCTTCAGTGGAGTTCGGGTATCTCCGTCACAGTGGCATGCTCGTCTTGGTCACCCGGCCACACCTATTGTCCGGCATGTTTTGCGTCGTCATGAGCTTTCTAGTGTGTCTAGTAATAAAGATGTAGCAGTGTGTGATGCTTGTCAGCAGGGGAAGAGTCATCAACTTCCTTTTTCGGAGTCCAGTCGTGAGGTGAAACATCCTTTAGAACTTGTATTTTCAGATGTATGGGGTCCTGCTCAGACTTCTGTTAGTGGTCATAATTATTATATCAGTTTTGTTGATGCTTACAGCCGCTTTACCTGGCTTTATCTTATCAAACGTAAATCTGATGTGTTTGACATTTTTGTTCAGTTCCAAAAACATGTTGAACGCCTTCTCAAGCACAAAATTGTTCATGTTCAGTCGGACTGGGGTGGCGAGTATCGCAACCTCAACTCCTTCTTTCAGTCGCTTGGGATCACTCACCGTTTAGCATGTCCACATACACATCAGCAGAATGGTTCAGTAGAACGTAAGCATCGTCACATTGTTGAAGCTGGTCTGACTCTTTTGGCCCATGCATCTGTTCCGTTTCGTTTTTGGAGTGATGCTTTCACCACTGCATGTTTTCTCATCAATCGTACTCCCACTCGTGTTTTGAATATGAAGACTCCCATTGAAGTTCTCCTTAATGAACAACCGGACTACACCTTTCTCAAGGTGTTTGGGTGTGCTTGCTGGCCCCATCTCCGTCCATATAACAAGCGTAAGCTCGAGTTTCGTTCCAAGAAGTGTGTTTTTCTTGGTTATAGCTTTTTTCATAAAGGATACAAATGTCTTCATGTTCCCACTAATCGTGTCTACATCTCTCGGGATGTTGTGTTTGATGAGCATGTTTTTCCCTTTGCCAAACTCCCTGTGTCCACTACCGAGCCACCTGTCATGCATTCATCCTCTGTTGCTTCTGACCAATTTGATGATGTTGCATATTCTCCTCTATTGTTGCCTAACCATGGTGCAGGCACTGGTCGTGGGGCTCGTTTGGAGATTCTGGAAGCGCCATCTTCCTCTTCGTCGCCATCGCCTTCATCCTCGGCACCTTCTGTTGTGCATGAGGAGCACATGGCGCCCCTGCATGGCCTCGGTTTCCGTGCTCATGCACGGCCGATCGACGTCCTGGCCCGGTCGCCTCTGGCTTCTGGGCTGCCTTCGCCATCGTCACGCCCTGCAACCCCGCCGACTGGGTCAGCCTCCTCGGTCCCCGTCTCGCCCAGGGCGTCGGGGCAGTCATCACCAGGCCTGGCCTCGCCCGCCCCTGCCTCGCCCAGGGTGTCTGGGCCCTTCTCACCAGGGCCGGCCTCGCCTGCTCTCGCCTCGCCAAGGCCGTCTGGGCCGGTGTCACCGGAGCTAGTCTCGCCCACCCTCGGTTCGCCCATGGCCTCTGAGCCCCTGTCGTCGGGCCAGTCTTCGCCATGCAACCCGGAGTCGTCTGTCCCGAGCTCGCCTGAGGTGATTCCTGCATCTCCGGCGACCGTCACGTCTTCGTCACCTTCGCCTCCGCCGGCTCCTGCTGCTGCTCTACGTCCACATACGCGCAGTCGGAGTGGCATTTTTCAGCCTAAGCAACGTCACGATGGCACAGTTGCTTGGTTAGCGGCGTGCATGTCTGCTGCTCTCGCAGATCCATCCTCTGAGCCACGCACGTATCAAGCTGCTATGCGCATTCCTCATTGGAGAGAGGCCATGGAGCAGGAGTATCAAGCGCTTCTTCGCAATCAGACATGGACTCTTGTTCCTCCACAATCACGGGTAAATGTCATTGATTCCAAATGGGTTTTCAAAGTGAAGAAGCATTCTGATGGGTCCATTGAGCGCTATAAGGCTCGTCTGGTTGCTCGTGGTTTTCGACAGCGTTTTGGACTTGACTATGAAGACACCTTCAGTCCAGTGGTCAAGCCTACTACCATCAGACTTCTTCTCTCTCTGGCTGTTACTCGAGGTTGGTTTCTTTGTCAGCTTGATGTTCAAAATGCTTTTCTTCATGGTGTCTTGGCGGAGGAGGTTTACATGCGCCAGCCTCCGGGTTTCTCTGATCCGGATCGCCCTGATCATCTCTGTCGTCTGTCCAAGGCAATTTATGGTCTGAAGCAGGCTCCTCGTGCTTGGCATGCTTGTCTTGCAATGGCTCTTCGTGCTCATGGTTTTGCATCATCAACTGCTGACTCCTCATTGTTTCTTCTTCAAAGGCCTGAGGTTACTATGTACTTGTTGGTCTATGTAGATGATATCATTTTGGTCAGCTCCTCTCAGTCGGCTGCTACTGCGCTTGTTCGCTCACTTGGTGCTGATTTTGCGGTCAAGGACCTTGGGAAGCTTCATTACTTTCTTGGTGTGGAGATTACTTCTCGTGCTGCTGGCCTTGTTATGACGCAGAAGAAGTACTCTCTGGATTTGTTGCAGCGAGCTGGGATGCTTAAGTGCAAACCGACGACTACACCCATGTCTACCACTGATAAGCTCAATGCTGTTGATGGTGTGCTTCTTTCTTCTTCTGATGCGACCGAGTACCGGAGTATTGTTGGTGGGCTCCAGTACTTGACGATCACGCGACCAGACATTTCCTATGCTGTTAACCGAGTCTGCCAGTATCTGCAGTCACCCCGTGACACTCATTGGTCTGCTGTTAAGCGGATTTTGCGCTATATTCGTTTCACGGTGGCTCATGGTTTGCATATTCGGCCGTCTGACTCTGGTTGTCTTTCAGCATATTCTGATGCAGACTGGGCTGGCAATCCGGATGACAGGCGATCCACGGGGGGTTATGCTGTCTTCTTTGACTCTAACCTGATTGCCTGGAGTGCTCGGAAACAGGCTACTGTCTCGCGTAGCAGTACTGAGGCTGAGTATAAGGCTGTGGCCAATGCCACATCAGAGATTATCTGGGTACAGTCCTTGCTTTAGGAGTTAAGTATACCCCAATCACAGCCTCCTGTTCTTTGGTGTGATAACATCGGTGCTACATACCTTTCTGCAAATCCGGTATTCCATGCCCGAACGAAACACATTGAAGTTGACTATCACTTTGTGCGTGAACGTGTCTCTCAGAAGCAACTACAGATCAAGTTTATTTCTTCCAAGGATCAACTTGCTGACATCTTCACCAAGCCATTGCCTTTGCCACAGTTTGAGACTTGCAGGCGCAATCTTACCCTTCTAGATTCATTAGAAAGTGGCTAAGATTGAGGGAGGGTGTTAGACTGTATTTACATGTGTATATTGTAACGTTGTATACCACCTCATTATATATATATGTGATAGGCCACCCCTAGAGGGTTGTGTGCCGGTTCCCCCCAAAGCCTATTGTCTTACACAAAGTGACAAGAGAGAAATCACCATCAATAGCTAGGATGTAAAGCAGGAACAGAATTACAGAACTAGCAGCACAGTTCGCCGCCATATGTGACGCTGTAACTTATATATCTTCTTTTCTAACAAATTACCTAGCATGTCCTAGTCCAAGGAGCATGAATGATAAATGCTACAGATTGGTGATTCCTAATTGACAAGGGTAACTCATTCCCCACAAGTCCAAGATGACAGAAATCACATACCCTCGAAGAAGAAAGATATATTCTCCGCACTCTTAAAGAAGTAGTCATCCTTCAACTGCCGCTGCATCGCAAACAAAATTATTCCGGAAACACAAATCCAGATCGGGCAGCATGTGAGACTAGAGATCAAATCTATCAAGTGAGAATTGAAGCTAGTTATCCGGAGAACTGTAAATGGCAGACTGGCACATGCCTAAAAAGTTTGTACTAGTTATTATTATTTGGCAAGTCAGAAGTATATCCCTCTGAAGTCTGAACAAATAAGGCAAGTTCGGGACGACATACATGATCCTTAGTGGAGAAGACACTGGAGTCAGCGCCGTCGAAGCCGTCGACGAGCTCGGCCATGCGGCCCCGCATCGCCTGAACCTCCTCCGCGCTCGAGAACGACTCCAGCACCAGGTAGCCTGGAACCAACGGGAGCCCACGCAAGATTGAGATTAGGGCTTCCGCTGCTAATTTCGAAATTGGGGGAGCCGCCCCACGGCTGCTGGGAGACAGAGAGGTTGGGGGAGATGAGGTGCGACGAAGAAGTGCTCACCGTTCTTCTCGAAGAAGCTGAGCTGCTCGGCGGTGAGGCTGCCGGCCGGCGGCATGGCGGCGGCGGAGGAGGTAGATGTATGAACGGAACAGGGGATGGGGATTGACCAGTGGAGGGGATGGGTACGGAACTGTTTGCCGTCACGTTTTCGTTTTGTCTGGTCGATGTCAGTTTCCTGATTTCTGAAGCCACCCGAGCGCGCCCATGTGATATCAACCTATAGTTTATTTTGTGATGTCAAAAAAAAATTATTGTTTTATTTTGGACTGCAATAACTAGCGAACATTCGCCCGGAAATATGACATTTGTGAAGTTTTTAGACAGACTCTTCATAGATTCAAGAAAATTTCTGAAAAGAAAAGAAAAAATACGGCAAAAGGGGGCAGAATTTGCCATCTTCTATACAACCTAAAAATGCTTAAAAAAATATTTGTTTGCCATCCCCTTGCAGGGAACATTGGCCAGTTAATATTTATGTTATTTTTTCATGAATAGAAACGATACCTTTTCAAGTCAAATCTGAAAACACTAAAAATTTGTAAGACATTTGGATGTTTAACTTTGTTTTTTTAATACCCAAATGTATTATAAAAGTTTACCTAAAGTACAAAACATCTCAAACATAAAAATAATACATTATTGTCATGTGACCACGGAAGGACCACTACCGCCGCCAGAACAACTCGCCCACGCACTGCTATCATTGGTCTGCGCCATATGTGCAGTGACATAGGTCCTTGTTTGTGGTGATGGGAGGCTCCTATATCGCTGCTCGGTTGGTTCCTCACGTGGGTATGATTAACAATCGTGTGGCGATGTTCACGTCAGGGTGTGCACATGAACAATTGTTTTCGAGTGTGTATGGAGGTGTTGGTTCGGCAAGCGGATGTGGTAGCATAAGATGACTTCAGTTTGGTGATGTTTTTTGAGTGTTAGGTCTTGAGTTTTGAGACGAGAACCCCTATGCATTGTTTGGACTTTGACAACAAGGGTGTTTACGTGATGTTTCCTTCTTGTAGGCACTCCTTGCATTTTGCTTAGATTTTCTTCTTTTGGGTGCAAACTCTTAAACTAGACTTTTGTGTCTAGATCCGTTGATAATGGCATTTGCATGCTGTTTTCTAGAGAAGTTGACTTTGGAGAACCTTACTCGCAGTCAGCGTGTTTGTCTAGGGTAATGATTGATGTTGTTGTAGCACATTGTTCAAAGCTTCAACATGACACTCTATGTCATGTTCTCTTTTTTCATTTTTTTTACTTTTATATACAATACATGGGTGTAAGCATCCTATAGTGTTCTCGAATGCTCCTGGTATTGTGTTGTTGTATAGGCCGGATGTATTTGGTATCATCTTCTTGATCTTTAATAAGGCACATCTAGATGTGTCTTAGTTATTGCACATTTAAATGATTCAATCAAACTATAAAGATAAAGGGAAAAATAAAAGAAAATGTTTGCACGAATCTTCGTGTAAAATCAATGGCATAATACTTAAATGTGGTACTTAGGACACATCTAGATGTGCTTTAGATGTGCAATACTTAAGGCACATTTAGATGTGCTTTAACAAAACTGATATTGTTTTTTATCGAAGAAAATAGGGTTTTTAGGGGGTTGAAGAAAATAGGCTGCACGGAAACAATGAGAGAAAAAAAGGAGTATTACTTATAGGGCCAGGCAATGTTGGGCTTGGGCTGCTACGGCTCCATCTTATCCGCCGATCCAATAACAGTGTCAGCTTAAGCGGTACGCTAAAATCGTCCGTCTCCGCGTAGTAAATAAGCAACCGGGGAGTCCTCCGCTGCCCCCAAATCGGCAACCGCTCCCCGTAAAACTCTGCTCCGCCGCGATCGATTCCCCATTATAATTCAACCCCAACCCGGCCACCCCCCCTCCACGGCGGCCATGGCGGACTGGGCGGGGCTCCACGAGGACTTCCTCCTCCTGCTCGTCCCGCGCCTCCCCTCCCTCGACCTCCGCACCTTCCGCGCCGTCTGCGCCTCCTGGCGCGCCGCCGCGGCCACCTTCGCCTCGGCCGGCGGCCGCCCGCGCCCCGACCGCCCCTGGCTCCTCCTCCCCGCCGACGCGCCCGACCCGGAATTTCGCCGCCTCGTCATCCGCCGCGACCGCGAGGTCCCCGTCGTCACCCTACCCGCGCGCCTCGGCCGCGCGCACGACCGCCGCTTGTTCCCCCTCGGGTCCTCCCGCGGCGTCATCGTGGCCGCCGACGACCGCGGGGCCATGCACCTGCTCGACCTCTCCACCGGTAGGCGCGCGCCTCTGCCCCCCGTCGCGGCGCTCCCCCTCGCCGACCGCGTCGAGAGGACCCCTGCCGGCCTCACTGTCCACCTCAAACGCGACCCACGGGTGTACTCTATCGACGGCCTGATCCACCGCGAGGACACCCTGATCCGCAAGGCCGTCCCGGTGCCCACGCCCGTCGGCGGGGCGATGGTGATCGTCATCTACTACCCAGAGGGCCATCGCCACCAGTGGGCCACCGCTCGTCCCGGCGACAGCGCCTGGAAATCCGTGAAGCCGAGCAGCATCCCCGCCGTGGTGGACCTGGCGCTCCACCGCGGCCAGCTCTACGCCAACACCCTCTTCGGGATGGTGTACGTCTACCCGGAGCTGCACGGGCTGGGCTCCGCGTCCCCGGATATCATCCCGTCCATGACTCGGAGGCCTACCTCGGGCTTGAAGAGCAGCTTACTCGTGCAGACCCCGGGAGGCGGCGCGCTGATGCAGGTGGAGTTCGTCCGCCCCGCGGTGGATGGCGAGGGCGGGGAGTTCGTGGTTCGCGTGCTGGACGAGTGCGGCGGGACGTGGGAGGAGGAGGAGGACATCGGCGACGTGGCGGTGCTCGTGGACGCGTCGGGCGCGGTGGCCGTGTCCACGAGGGAGTGCCCCGGGCTGAGGCCCAGCACCATCTACTACGCGGACCTCGACGGTGGTGAGACACGGGTTCGGGCGTACAGCCTCGCCGGCAAGCACAAGAAGGTCGAGGTCGTCGAGTCCCTCCCCAGGGCGGAGGGAAACAACCGGCCGTGCTTCTGGTTCACGCCGGTCTATTCACAGTGACAATGTGTTTGATCCTGATCAATGTCCGTTTTTAGTCTTGCTAAATTGCTAGGCGTCGTCTCTCGTCTGAATTGTTGCATATGAGTTGCGGTAGCGATGTGGAAGGAGCTCTTCTTGCGTTTATTCATCCTAGGAACTATGGGTCTGCACGCCAATGCTACTATCCATGCTATGTACAATTGTACAGACAGGAAACTGAACCTGCCTCTGTGTGTGTCGTCACCAATTTTCATAACTCTTAAGGACGCGTTTGGTTGGTCGTATTAGGTAGGGCCAGTATTCATCTCATTCTTGGCCCGCACGAACCTCAAAGGGCCTCTGGAGGAACGGCCGATTCGGCCTTTTTTGCGAGCCAGGCTCGCTCGAGCCACGCGTGGTGAGCGACTGCACGCCTTGGGATGCATGGGAGACGACGAGACTGCTCATAACTCCCCATGCCCTCTCCCGTCACCTTCCTCGCTAGTTCACACCCACTCCCTCTCTCTCACCTCATCGCCCGTTCGGTTTGTCCGATGGCCACGCCGCCGTCACGCCACGCCCCACCCACTCCGGCCATCACTGACAGCAATCCCATTAAAGAGAGGTGGGTTGCCGGCCTCTCCGCGGCCGGAGTAGATCTGGCGGCGGCACTGCGAGCTCCCTCACCTTTCTGCACCATGCCGCCGCCCCGGGCCAATGCAGCGCCGGCCCGGTCGGTCTTGGTCTGCCACCGGAGCCGGTGGTCCTCTCCATCGGCTCGAACATTGCAGGGATCCAATACCCGCCGGCTTCGTCCTTTGCAGGCCCCTCTTATGGGGGTACTTTTACCCCCCATAAGAGGGTTTTCTCCTCTGCGTCCGGTGCAAGGGGAGCGGAGCTCCAGAACGCCGGCGTCATCTTCGAGTCGGCGCAGGCCGAGGTGCACGGCCGCGACCCTGGGAATGGTCGGGTCCTCTTAATCGGCGGTGACAGCACCCCTCTTCCCTACGGGGTTTTCACCACGGCCGGCGTACGCTACACCGGCAACCCCCACTGTAAGCTCTCAAATCTCCCTCTGCTTCTTAGTTAGGGTTCTTAGGGTAGTTCATTTGACCCGATTCGACTGGATTCTACTAGATTCGACCGGATTCGGTAAGATTCCACTGTTTTGGGGATGAACAAGAGTGCATGCTTACTTTGTTCATCCCACATGCCTAGATTGTTCATAATGTAGTGCTAGTTTGCATCGTTTTAGTGCCACATTGTTACTTTCTACTGCCAAATTGTTAGGTTGTAGTGCCACATTGTTTGTTCTTGGTGCTATTACTAGTGTATATGCTACTGTTGTTACTTCTTACTGTTGTTGTTGATGCTACTCTTCTTGCTGCTGTTGTTCATGCTACTCTTCTTGCTGTTGTTGTTATGTTGCTCTTGTTGCTAGTGTACGTGAGTGCATGTGGCATGCAAGTAGGACATACCTGAATGCCAAAAATAGTAGGTGCAAGTAGGACATGTGAGTGGTGGCTTTATCTGGTCAGTGTTAGCACTGATAACTGTAAGCACTAATCAGAGTAGCACTGATCATGTGTTAGTACTTAGTAGTGATCATTAGAAACTGTGTTCAGTGAGCATAGATGTCGTGGACTTAACACGGCAGATGCCCTAGCAAAAGGACTTAGGTGTGGAGCCATCACAACTAGGTTAGTTTGAAGGGGTTAAACGTGATAAAGGACATAGAGAGTTTACCCAGGTTCGGCCCCTCTCAACGAGGTAAAAGCCTACTCATGCTTTAGGTTGTATTGCTTGGGTTTCGATCACCGGGGCTTGACCTAGTTCTCGACGAGTTGTTTCTTGAGTTAACCCGCCGCCGGGTCACCCCTTTATATACACAGGTGGATGCCCGACGACTTACAGAGTCTCGGCCGGCTCACACAAACGTGACCAACTCGGTTTCTAACTAAGCTTGCCTTACAGTACAAGTTAAACATATGGCGGTTCATCACTTTGGGCCTCAAGTCGCCTATGGGTCTTGGACCTTCAATAGGCTTGCTTCATAACCCGCCATCTTCATCTTTAAGTCGACATCCACGGAGACTTGATCTTCGACGGATTCGAGCCCATGTCAGGCGCGCCGGATGGTCACGACAGGCATGACTTTGATCTGCCATCGGACACTATTTGGGAGGTCGCGCCTGCGGCGGCGCTGGGAATCAATCCGGAGCAGATCGTTCCCTCCGAGGACGGGTGGATGGACCCTGCCACGGAGGCCGCAAACTCATCGGCGTTGGAGCCGAACACTGAAGCCACCTCCTGTGAGGATGGTATCCTCGGACCCTCGGACTCGTCTCCGGCCACAGGATCCGAACCACGTACGTCCATGCCTATCGAATTTGACTGGGCACCAGTCATGGAGTTCGCCTCCGCGGATATTTTTCAACACTCGCCCTTAGGTGATGTGCTAAACTCATTAAGGTCTCTTTCCTTGTCGGGAGATTCTTGGCTGAACTATGTCCGACTCGAATGGGACAACTCGGCACTGGTTGAAAAGCCTTCCTGAAAACTCAATTGGAAGTTGGGAAGAACTTGAGGACGGTTTTAGGGCCAATTTTCAAGGGAACTATGTCCGACCTCCGGACGCAGACGACCTAAGTCACATAATTCAACAGCCCGGAGAGTCAGCCCGAAAACTCTGGAACAGATTTCTTACTAAGAAGAATCAAATAGTCGATTGCCCGGACGCGAAGCCTTAGCGGCCTTCAAACACAGTATCCGGGACAAATAGCTTGCCAGACACCTCGGCTAAAAAACCGAGGACAATGGCAGCCTTAACAAGCCTTATGACCCGCTTTTGCGCGGGCGAGGACAGCTGACTGGCCCGTAGCGGCACCAGCGACCCAGGCACATCTGAAGTCAGGGGTGGCAACGGGAAGCCGCGATGCAACAAAAACAAGCGTCGAAACAATGATGACAACCCAGAAAACACGACGGTCAACGCCATATTCAGGGGCTCTCGACCCGGTCAACGGAAGAAGCCATTTAAAGGCAGCAGAGATGGACCGTCAAGCCTAAACAAGATTCTAGACAAATTATCTCAGATTCACGACACCCCCGAAAAACCTGCAAACCACACCTATAGAGAGTGTTAGGTTTCCAAGCAGGCTGGCAAGCTGAATGCCGAACAAAAGGGGAGGGAGATGCCAAGTGAAGACGAGGATGAGCCTCGCCAGCCAAACACTGTAGGACAGAAAAAATTCCCACCAGAAGTCAAAACAGTGAATATGATTTACGCAACTCACATTCCAAAGAGTAGGCGCAAACGCGCACTCCGAGACGTATATGTTGTGGAGCCCGTCACCCCCAAATGTAATCCCTCGTCGGCCTGCTCGATCACCTTTGATCGCAGGGACCATCCGACTAGTATCCGGCATGGAGGATCGGCTGCCTTGGTGCTCGACCGAATAATTGACGGATACCATCTCACACGAGTCCTTATGGACAGCGGCAGTAGTCTAAACCTAATATATCAGGACACTGTCCGCAAAATGGGGATATACCCTTCAAGAATCAGCCTAAGCAACACTACCTTTAAAGGAGTGATACCAGGCGTCGAGGCCCACTGTATGGGCTCTCTAGTACTAGAGGTTGTATTCGGTTCCCCTGACAACTTCATAAGCGAGGAACTAACCTTCGACATCGCTCCATTTTGAAGCGGCTACCACACACTACTCGGAAGAACGGCATTTGCTCGTTTTAATGTAGTACCGCATTACGCCTACCTTAAACTTAAGATGCCCGATCCACGCGGCGTCATCACAGTTAGCGGAAATACAAAGCGTTCCTTACGCGTGGAAGATGTTGGAGAACGTTGCAGAAAATAAAAAATTTCCTACAGTTTCACCAAGATCAATCTATGAGTTCATCTAGCAACGAGAGAAAGGAGTGCATCTATGTACCCTTGTAGATCGAGCAGAAGCGTTCAGGAGAACGGGGTTGAAGGAGTCGTACACGTCGTGATCCAAATCACCGGAGATCCTAGCGCCGAACGGACGGCACCTCCGCGTTCAACACACGTACGGTCAGGGAGACGTCTCCTCCTTCTTGATCCAGCAAGGGGGAAGGAGAGGTTGATGAAGATCCAACAACACGAGGCGTGGTGGTGGATGCAGCAGGGATCCCGACAGGGCTTCGCCAAGCGTCTGCGGGAGGGAGAGGTGTAGCAAGGGGGAAGGGAGGCGCCAAGCGCAAGGGTGCGGCTGCCCTCCCTCCCCCCTCTTTATATAGGGACCCTTGGGGGGGCGCCGGCCCTAGGAGATTGAATCTCCAAGGGGGGCGGCGGCCAAGGGGGGTGCCTTGCCCCCCAAGGCAAGTGGAGGAGCCCCCTCCCCTAGGGTTCCCAACCCTAGGCGCAGGGGGGCCCAAGGGGGGCGCACCAGCCCACCAGGGGCTGGTTCCCCTCCCACTTCAGCCCATGGGGCCCTCCAGGATAGGTGGCCCCACCCGGTGGACCCCCGGGATCCTTCCGGTGGTGCCGGTACAATACCGGTGACCTCCAAAACTTTCCCGATGGCCGAAACTCGACTTCCCATATATAATTCTTTACCTCCGGACCACTCCGGAACTCCTCGTGACGTCCGGGATCTCATCTGGGACTCCGAACAACTTTCGTTTGCTGCATACTAATATCTCTACAACCCTAGCGTCACCGAACCTTAAGTGTGTAGACCCTACGGGTTCGGGAGACACGTAGACATGACCGAGACGGCTCTCCGGTCAATAACCAACAGCGGGATCTGGATACCCATGTTGGCTCCCACATGCTCCTCGATGATCTCATCGGATGAACCACGATGTCGAGGATTCAAGCAACCCCGTATACAATTTCCCTTTGTCAATCGGTATGTTACTTGCCCGAGATTCGATCGTCGGTATCCCAATACCTCGTTCAATCTCGTTACCGGCAAGTCACTTTACTCGTACCGTAATGCATGATCCCATGACCAGGCGCTTGGTCACTTTGAGCTCATTATGATGATGCATTACCGAGTGGGCCCAAAGATACCTCTCCGTCATACGGAGTGACAAATCCCAGTCTCGATTCGTGCCAACCCAACAGACACTTTCAGAGATACCCGTAGTGCACCTTTATAGTCACCCAGTTACGTTGTGATGTTTGGCACACCCAAAGCACTCTTACGGTATCCGGGAGTTGCACAATCTCATGGTCTAAGGAAATGATACTTGACATTTGGAAAAGCTCTAGCTAAACGAACTACACGATCTTTGAGCTATGCTTAGGATTGGGTCTTGTCCATCACATCATTCTCCTAATGATGTGATCCCGGTATCAATGACATCCAATGCCCATAGTCAGGAAACCATGACTATCTGTTGATTAACGAGCTAGTCAACTAGAGGCTCACTAGGGACACGTTGTGGTCTATGTATTCACACGTGTATTACGATTTCCGGATAACACAATTATAGCATGAATAATAGACTATTACCATGAACAAAGAAATATAATAATAACCATTTTATTATTGCCTCTAGGGCATATTTCCAACGGTCTCCCACTTGCACTAGAGTCAATCATCTAGTTACGTTGTGATGAATCGAACACCCATGAAATTTTGGTGTTGATCATGTTTTGCCCTAGGGAGAGGTTTAGTCAATGGATCTGCTACATTCAGGTCCGTGTGTACTTTACAAATATCTATGTCTCCATCTTGAACATTTTCACGTATGGAGTTGAAGTGACGCTTGATGTGCCTGGTCTTCTTGTGAAACCTGGGCTCCTTGGCAAGTGCAATAGCTCCAGTGTTGTCACAGAAGAGTTTGGTCGGCCCCGACGCATTGGGTATGACTCCTAGGTCGGTGACGAACTCCTTCACCCAGATTGCTTCATGCGCTGCCTCCGAGGCTGCCATGTACTCTGCTTCACATGTAGATCCCGCCACGACGCTTTGCTTGCAACTGCACCAGCTTACTGCCCCACCATTCAAAATATACACGTATCAGGTTTGTGACTTAGAGTCATCCAGATCTGTGTTGAAGCTAGCGTTGACGTAACCCTTTACGACGAGCTCTTCGTCACCTCCATAAACGAGAAACATATCATTTGTCCTTTCAGGTACTTCAGGATATTCTTGACCGCTGTCCAGTGTTCCTTGCCGGGATTACTTTGGTACCTTCCTACCAAACTTACGGCAAGGTTTACATCAGGTCTGATACACAGCATGTCATACATAATAGATCCTATGGCTGAGGCATAGGGGATGACACTCATCTCTTCTTTATCTTCTGCCGTGGTCGGGCATTGAGCCGAGCTCAATCTCACACCTTGCAATACAGGCAAGAACCCTTTCTTGGACTGATCCATATTGAACTTCTTCAATATCTTATCAAGGTATGTGCTTTGTGAAAGACCTATGAGGCATCTCGATCTATCCCTATAGATCTTGATGCCTAATATGTAAGCAGCTTCTCCAAGGTCCTTAATTGAAAAACACTTATTCAAGTAGGCCTTAATGCTGTCCAAAAGTTCTATATCATTTCCCATCAAAAGTATGTCATCTACATATAATATGAGAAATGCTACAAAGCTACCACTCCCTTTCTTGTAAACGCAGGCTTCTCCATAAGTCTGCATAAACCCAAATGCTTTGATCATCTCATCAAAGCGAATGTTCCAACTCCGAGATGCTTGCACCAGCCCATAAATGGATCGCTGGAGCTTGCATACCTTGTTAGCATTCTTAGGATCGACAAATCCTTCAGGCTGCATCATATACAGTTCTTCCTTAAGATAGCCGTTAAGGAATGTCGTTTTGACATCCATCTGCCATATCTCATAATCATAGTATGCGACAATTGCTAACATGATTCGGACGGACTTCAGCTTCGCTACGGGAGAGAATGTCTCATCGTAGTCAACCACTTGAACTTGTCGATAACCCTTAGCAACAAGGCGAGCTTCATAGATGGTAACACTACCATCTGTGTCCATCTTCTTCTTAAAGATCCATTGTTTTCTATCGCTCGCCGATCATCGGGCAAGTCTGTCAAAGTCCATACTTTGTTTTCATACATGGATTCTATCTCGGATTGCATAGCTTCAAGCCATTTGTTGGAATCTGGGCCCGCCATCACTTCTTCATAGTTTGAAGGTTCACTGTTGTCTAACAACATGATTTCTAGGACAGGGTTGCCATACCACTCTGGTGTGGAACGTGTCCTTGTGGACCTACGAAGTTCAGTAGCAACTTGATCCGAAGTACCTTGATCATCATCATTAATTTCCTCTCCAGTCGGTGTAGGCACCACAGGAACATTTTCCTGAGCTGCACTACTTTCCGGTTCAAGAGGTAGTACTTCATCGAGTTCTACTTTCCTCCCACTTACTCCTTTCGAGAGAAACTCTTTTTCCAGAAAGGATCCGTTCTTGGCAACAAATATCTTGCCTTCGGATCTAAGGTAGAAGGTATACCCAATGGTTTCCTTAGGGTATCCTATGAAGACGCATTTTTCCGACTTGGGTTCGAGCTTTTTAGGTCGAAGTTTCTTGACATAAGCATCGCATCCCCAAACTTTTAGAAACGACAGCTTAGGTTTCTTCCCAAACCATAATTCATACGGTGTCGTCTCAACGGATTTAGACGGAGCCCTATTTAAAGTGAATGTAGCTGTCTCTAGAGCGTATCCCCAAAATGATAGCGGTAAATCGGTAAGAGACATCATAGATCGCACCATATCCAATAGAGTGCGATTACGACGTTCGGACACACCGTTACGCTGAGGTGTTCCAGGCGGCATGAGTTGTGAAACGATTCCACATTTCCTTAAGTGCGTACCAAATTCGTGACTTAAATATTCTCCTCCACGATCTGATCGTAAGAACTTTATCTTTCGGTCACGTTGATTCTCTACCTCATTCTGAAATTCCTTGAACTTTTCAAAGGTCTCAGACTTGTGTTTCATCAAGTAGACATACCTATATCTACTCAAGTCATCAGTGAGAGTGAGAACATAACGATATCCTCCGCGAGGCTCAACGCTCATTGGACCGCACACATTAGTATGTATGATTTCCAATAAGTTGGTTGCTTGCTCCATTGTTCCGGAGAACGGAGTCTTGGTCATTTTGCCCACGAGGCATGGTTCGCATGTGTCAAATGATTCATAATCGAGAGACTCTAAAAGTCCATCAGCATGGAGCTTCTTCATGCACTTGACACCAATGTGACCAAGGCGGCAGTGCCACAAGTATGTGGGACTATCGTTATCAACTTTACATCTTTTGGTATTCACACTATGAATATGTGTAACATCATGTTCGAGATTTATTAAGAATAAACCATTGACCATCGGGGCATGACCATAAAACATATCTCTCATATAAATAGAACAACCATTATTCTCGGATTTAAATGAGTAGCCATCTCGTATTAAACGAGATCCAGATACAATGTTCATGCTCAAACTTGGCACTAAATAACAATTATTGAGGTTTAAAACTAATCCCGTAGGTAAATGTAGAGGTAGCGTGCCGACGGCGATCACATCGACCTTGGAACCATTCCCGACGCGCATCGTCACCTCGTCCTTCGCCAGTCTCCGTTTATTCCGCAGCTCCTGCTTTGAGTTACAAATATGAGCAACGGCACCGGTATCAAATACCCAAGAGCTACTACGAGCACGGGTAAGGTACACATCAATTACATGTATATCACATATACCTTTAGTGTTGTCGGCCTTCTTGTCCGCTAAGTACTTGGGGCAGTTCCGCTTCCAGTGACCACTTCCCTTGCAATAAAAGCACTCAGTTTCAGGCTTGGGTCCATTCTTTGACTTCTTCCCGGCAACTGGCTTACCGGGCGCGGCAACTCCCTTGCCGTCCTTCTTGAAGTTCTTCTTACCCTTGCCTTTCTTGAACTTAGTGGTTTTATTCACCATCAACACTTCATGTTCTTTCTTGATCTCTACCTCTGCTGATTTCAGCATTGAATATACCTCAGGAATGGTCTTTTCCATCCCCTGCATATTGAAGTTCATCACAAAGCTCTTGTAGCTCGGTGGAAGCGACTGGAGGATTCTGTCAATAACCGCGTCATCCGGGAGATTAACTCCCAGCTGAGTCAGGCGGTTGTGCAACCCAGACATCTTGAGTATGTGCTCACTAACAGAACTATTTTCCTCCATCTTACAATTGAAGAACTTGTCGGAGACTTCATATCTCTCGACCCGGGCATGAGCTTGGAAAACCATTTTCAGCTCTTCGAACATCTCATATGCTCCGTGTTGCTCAAAACGTTTTTGGAGCCCCGGTTCTAAGCTGTAAAGCATGCCACTCTGAACGAGGGAGTAATCATCAGCATGAGACTGCCAAGTGTTCATAACGTCTTGGTTCTCTGGGATGGGTGCTTCACCTAGCGGTGCTTCTAGGACATAGTCTTTCTTGGCAGCTATGAGGATGATCCTCAGGTTCCGGACCCAGTCCGTATAGTTGCTACCATCATCTTTCAGCTTGGTTTTCTCTAGGAACGCGTTGAAGTTGAGGGTAACGTGGGCCATTTGATCTACAAGACATATTGTAAAGATTTTAGACTAAGTTCATGATAATTAAGTTCATTTAATCAATTATTTAATGAAGTCCCACTCAGATTAGACATCCCTCTAGTCATCTAAGTGATACATGATCCGAGTCAACTAGGCCGTGTCCGATCATCACGTGAGACGGACTAGTCATCATCGGTGAACATCTCCATGTTGATCGTATCTTCCATACGACTCATGTTCGACCTTTCGGTCTCTTGTGTTCCAAGGCCATGTCTGTACATGCTAGGCTCGTCAAGTTAACCTAAGTGTTTTTGCATGTGTAAATCTGTCTTACACCCGTTGTATGTGAATGTTAGAATCTATCACACCCGATCATCACGTGGTGCTTCAAAACGACGAACTTTCGCAACGGTGCACAGTTAGGGCGAACACTTTCTTGAAATTATTATGAGGGATCATCTTATTTACTACCGTTGTTCTAAGTAAACAAGATGCATAAACATAATAAACATCACATGCAATTAAACAGTGACATGATATGGCCAATATCATATAGCTCCTTTGATCTCCATCTTCGGGGATCCATGATCATCTTCGTCACCGGCATGACACCATGATCTCCATCATCATGATCTCCATCATCATGATCTCCATCATCATGATCTCCATCATCGTGTCTCCATGAAGTTGCTCGCCAACTATTACTTCTACTACTATGGCTAACGGTTTAGCAATAAAGTAAAGTAATTACATGGCGTTAAATCATTGACACGCAGGTCATACAATAATTAAGACAACTCCTATGGCTCCTGCCGGTTGTCATACTCATCGACATGCAAGTCGTGATTCCTATTACAAGAACATGATCTCATACATCACAATATATCATTCATCACAACTTTTGGCCAGATCATATCACAAATCATATGCTGCAAAAACAAGTTAGACGTCCTCTAATTGTTGTTGCATGTTTTACGTGGCTGCAATAGGGTTCTAGCAAGAACGTATTCTTACCTACGTAAAAGCCACAACGTGATTTGTCAACTTCTATTTACCCTTCATAAGGACCCTTTTCATCGAATCCGCTCCAACTAAAGTGGGAGAGACAGACACCCGCTAGCCACCTGATGCAACTAGTGCATGTCAGTCGGTGGAACCTGTCTCACGTAAGCGTACGTGTAAGGTCGGTCCGGGCCGCTTCATTCCACAATACTGCTGAAGCAAAATAAGACTAGTAGTGGCAAGAAAGTTGACAACATCTATGCCCACAACAAATTTGTGTTCTACTCGCGCAAAGAGAACTACGCATAGACCTAGCTCATGATGCCACTGTTGGAGAACGTTGCAGAAAATAAAAAATTTCCTACGGTTTCACCAAGATCAATCTATGAGTTCATCTAGCAACGAGAGAGAGGAGTGCATCTACATACCCTTGTAGATCGAGCGGAAGCGTTCAAGAGAACGGGGTTGAAGGAGTCGTACTCGTCGTGATCCAAATCACCGGAGATCCTAGCGCCGAACGGACGGCACCTCCGCGTTCAACACATGTACGATCAGGGAGACGTCTCCTCCTTCTTGCTCCAGCAAGGGGGAAGGAGACGTTGATGAAGATCTAGCAGCACGACGGCGTGGTGGTGGATGCAGTAGGGATCCCGGCAGGGCTTCGCCAAGCGTTGTGGGAGGGAGAGGTGTAGCAAGGGGGAAGGGAGGCGCCAAGCGCAAGGGTGCGGCTGCCCTCCCTCCCACCATCTTTATATAGGGACCCTTTGGGGGGCGCCGGCCCTAGGAGATTGAATCTCCAAGGGGAGCACCGGCCAAGGGGGGTGCCTTGCCCCCCAAGGCAAGTGGAGGCGCCCCCTCCCCTAGGGTTCCCAACCCTAGACATAGGGGGGGCCCAAGGGGGGCGCACCAGCCCACCAGGGGCTGGTTCCCCTCCCACTTCAGCCCATGGGGCCCTCCGAGATAGGTGGCCCCACCCGGTGGACCCCCGGGATCCTTCCGGTGGTCCTGGTACAATACCGGTGACCTCCGAAACTTTCCCGATGGTCGAAACTCGACTTCCCATATATAATTCTTTACCTCCGGACCACTCCGGACCTCCTCGTGACGTCTGGGATCTCATCCGGGACTCCAAACAACTTTCAGTTTGCTGCATACTAATATCTCTACAACCCTAGCGTCACCGAACCTTAAGTGTGTAGACCCTACGGGTTCGGGAGACACGTAGACATGACCGAGACGGCTCTCTGGTCAATAACCAACAGCGGGATCTGGATACCCATGTTGGCTCCCACATGCTCCTCGATGATCTCATCAGATGAACCACGATGTCGAGGATTCAAGCAACCCTGTATACAATTTCCCTTTGTCAATCGGTATGTTACTTGCCCGAGATTCAATCGTCGGTATCCCAATACCTCGTTCAATCTCGTTACCGACAAGTCACTTTACTCATACCGTAATGCATGATCCTGTGACCAGACACTTCGTCACTTTGAGCTCATTATGATGATGCATTATCGAGTGGGCCCAGAGATACCTCTCCGTCATACGGAGTGACAAATCCCAGTCTCGATTCGTGCCAACCCAATAGACACTTTCAGAGATACCCGTAGTGCACCTTTATACTCACCCAGTTATGTTGTGACGTTTGGCACACCCAAAGCACTCTTACGGTATCCGGGAGTTGCACAATCTCATGGTCTAAGGAAATGATACTTGACATTTGGAAAAGCTCTAGCTAAACGAACTACACGATCTTTGAGCTATGCTTAGGATTGGGTCTTGTCCATCACATCATTCTACTAATGATGTGATCCCGTTATCAATGACATCCAATGCCCATAGTGAGGAAACCATGACTATCTGTTGATCAACGAGCTAGTCAACTAGAGGCTCACTAGGGACACGTTGTGGTCTATGTATTCACACGTGTATTACGATTTCCGGATAACACAATTATAGCATGAATAATAGACTATTACCATGAACAAAGAAATATAATAATAACCATTTCATTATTGCCTCTAGGGCATATTTCCAACAAAAGAATACGTGGCGGCTCTAGCAGCCGAACACTGAGCGGTCCCTCCAACCAGGATAAATGGTCGGTCGTCAAGACCACAGACACGGTTAGACGAGTCCGGTGCTCCACCCAATGTAACAGCCCAGTTGGGATTTCCCCATAAAAGATGCTAGGGGCTGCCCGTGAAAAGAGCCCATAGTTTGGCTCGACCCTATCAATGCAATAACATATTGCATTTTCATGGTTCATTCAGATTAACGAACTCCTCGCACGAAGTCTTTCACCTGGGTTTTTATTTTTACAGATGATCATCGTGCTACACCCTTCCAGGATACGGCACAATGGAGATAAAGGCGTAGACGTGCAGTAGGGCCCCGCCCAAAGGTTTCTTTTTAGATTAAGACCTTGTGTAAACATTTTTAATGTCTCTTGTTGCTTCTTCCCCTCCGGAAACTTTATACAACTGGGAGGGATACTGGCGTTTTCGGCATTTTTGTCACACCAGACTATTGCTCATACCTGGAAACTCAGGGCTTATTATCAAGGGCGTTATTCAGCCCAGTACACATTATAAAGTCCGAATACCTTAGGGAATGTTCGGCGTCGCGAGTTTGGCCTCATATGCATCAGCTCCGGATCATGTCTTTGGTCAAATGTTGGGTTTGCCCGGCTCCCATGTTTTGCTACCTTACGTTCTGCTCTATCGGCTAAGGTGGCACCGGGAGAACTATTGCGATTGTGCCCTGGTTCATCTGGATGAGCACCTCAGTAGAGAAAGCCGAAAATTGACTGTCATGATACAGCGCAAGAGTGGTCAACCACTCGATGACCCAGCAGAATCTTTGTGATTCCTCCGCATTAATGAAGGACCGGTTTCTCGGTCACGTACATACGTGCACCATATCCGGATGAACGCGAAAGTACCAGGGGCTATCACTACAAAAAAAAGACACATCCGTGACATTTTGGGCCGAACGAAACTTTTTTCTGTCATACATATGACACTTCTATGACGATAATTGTGACAAAACCCGGTACCATCATTGATGTGGTGGGCTCCTACTTCTATGACAAAAAAATCATGACAGAAAATGGGCTTTTCGTCCTGGACGGGCCGGAGACGTAGCTGCATGACATTCTTTCGGCCGTCCATGACGGAAAAAACCGTGATAGAAGCGAGGGGGAGGAAGATTTCGGGGAGTTCCCGGTTACGGTGGGAGGTCGGGGGCCGAGCGATGCGCATTTCTCTCGTACACATACGCGCGCGTGTGCGAGGCGTTGGCTCTAACTGAACCCGAGCGAGGCGTTGGGCTCTAATTGAACCCGAGCGATTGCACTGCAGGCTACACGTTACTGAACCCGAGCGATTGATTGATGGCTGTTAACTGAACCCGATCGAGCGATTTCTTCGCTACTGCTGCTAACTGAAGCCGATGGATGCTGCCTCTCTGGATGAATAGTGAGCGTTGGGGGGTGGATGAACAGTGAGCGGTAACGTTGCCTCTGGATGAACAGGACCCCGTGTGTGGAGGGCTAGATGAACAGGACGACCCCGTGGAGGGCTGGATGAACAGTAGACGGTGGAGAGGTGGATGAACAGTAGCCCGTGGAGGGGTGGTTGAACAGGAGCCCGTGGAGAGGGGTGGTTGAACAGTAGCCGGTGGAGTAGCGCGCGGTGGAGGATGGATGAACAGGAGCCCGTGGATGAACAGTCGCAGGTGGAGGCTGGAGGAGGTCGACAGTGGATGAACAGTAGCCCGTGGAGGCTGGAGTAGGTCGACGGTGGAGATGAACAGTATCCCGTGGAGTCCCGTTTTGCGGTACGCCACATCCCTCCCGATGAATAGGATCCTGTTTCGACCGTAGCGCTCTAACACAAGTCCGTTTCGTTCGTTTTGCGGTACGCCACACCCCTCCCGATCAACAGGACCCCCGTTTCGACCGTAGCGCTCCAACACAAGTCCGTTTCGTCCATTTTGCGGTACGCCACACCCCTCTCGATCAACAGGACCCCCGTTTCGACCGTAGGAGGTCCGTTTCCTCCGTTTTGCGGTACGCCACACCCCTCCGGATCAACAAGACCCCGTTCCAAACGTAGGAGGTCTGTTTCCTCCGTTGTGCGGTACGCCAGGCCTCGTTTCCATCGCCTGTTCCGTCCAAGCCCTCCCAATGAACATGACCACGCATTCCGTTCCGACCTAGCCGGTTGGCTCCCACGCATTCTGTTGCCTCCCGATGAACATGACGCATTCCGTTGCCTCCCCATGAACACGATGCATTCCGTTGCCTCCCCATGAACACGACGCATTCCGTTGCCTCCCCATGAACACGAGCCCTCGCCGTACGTATGCGCGAGTAGGCATTCGAGACCCCGCCCGTATGTACACATACGTGGTCGTATTTTCTTTCTTGCATCCTGGCCGTTGTACGTACATGTACATGCTACGTGCGCTCCTCTACTACGACACATGCGCGCCTCTACATCCACCAGTATATATGTACGTACACGTTCGCGACCAGAATGAAAATGCTACGTACGCTTTGACCAGGTGGGTCTCGACTGTCAGGCACTTCCTTGCCTGCGAAGATGTAGCTGGTGGGTCCCAGCAGTCAGGGGGGGAATCATTTTTTTGCCTGGACGCACTTCCTTGAGTGTGAAGATGTAGCATGTGGGTCCCAGCAGTCAAGGGGAAACATTTTTTTCGCGAAATACGGTGGCCCGTTCGGTGGGTCCCCGCTGTTAGGTGGAGAAATAATTATTTTGCACGTAATAAGGAGGCACTTCCTTGCTGCGGCCATGGACCCAGCTGTTAGCCTCTCCACGTACAGTCCACGTTCGATGGAAACCGTTCCTTGACCATGTTGACAACGCCGCGTCGAGAGCACCAGGGTGGTGGATGACGCGGAGCCGGGGAAGACGCGGTAGTGGATGTCCATGCGTAGAGGAGTACGAGGGTTCACTGGTTCGCTACGGTGTGAGGCTGCCATCACCGCAGAATAACAGGGGGTGTGGGTGAGTAGAGGGATGGCCTGGCCAGCGATGGGAGTAGTAGGGGGTGGTGAGGCCTTCGCCGCATCGCAGCCGGCCACGAGAGGCAGGAGCACGAGGCACGACCAACACTGGTTTGGGCGGTTGAAGCAAGAAGACCAGAGGTTGAAGAAGCACTACGGCCATTGGATGGACATCGTACGGTCACTGGAGCTAGAATCGTGCATATTGACTAAGTTGACAAAGCCCTCTGTCCCCTTCAACTTAGTAGGCCCACAAGTCAGCCTGCCACTATACTTGGTCCCAGCTAATAGGGGGAGTATTCATTTTTTTTGTGCGTAATAAGGAGGCACTTCCTTGCATGCAAAGATATAGCTGGTGGGTCCGAGCTATCAGCGGCGGTAACGTTTTTTTCATGAAATACAGAGGCCCTTTCGGTGGGTCCCTGATGTCAGGTGGAGGAATCTTTATTTTGCGCGTAATAAGGAGGCATTTCCTTGCGTGTGACCGTGGTCCCAGCTGTCGGCCTCTCCACGTACAGTCCACTTCAGATGCATGTCGGTCGTTGACCAGGCCGCGCCGAGAGCACCAGGGCGGTGGACGACGGCGAGGCCTAGGAAGGGAACGACACGGAGGCAGGGAAGACTCGGTAGTTGTTTCCCACGAGGAGGGGAGTACGACTGTATGAGGGTTTACTGGTTCGTCTGCCGTCGCCGGAGAATAACAACAGGTGTGGGCGAGTAGAGGGATGGCTAGGCCAGCGGTGGGAATACGGTGGGGCGGTGAGGCCTGCGCGGCAGCACAACCGGCCGCGGGGAGGAGGGAGCAGACAGTCCCGCCGTCGCTTGTTTGAGTGGCTAGAGCAGGAAGAGCAGAGATTGAAGAAGCACAATAGCTGTTTGATGGACATCCAACAGTCACTGCTTGTGCGTCAACCTTTTTTTAGGAAAGCCTCAAATCTGTGGAAAACAACATACAACCCATCTGCCATTATTTCTAATAATTTATAGCCATTTGCTAATTCTTAAGGTTTTTTTGGAGCCCATATTCTTTTTGTTAGCATTACAACCCATATTGTGGCCACGGTTAAAAAATTATACGAAATTTTGCATATTTCGGTGCGGTCCGAACTGTTTTTAATCCCGAAATTTCGACTCACATTCAAACTGATTTAAAAAATAAATGTATATCAATATAAAATCCAACAAATTCTCCATGCATAAAAATTAATTTAATTTAAAATCTCGAAATGAAAAAAAGATATTTGAAACTAATTGCCGGTTTGATGTGTTTTAAAAATATACAACCCATTTCTCATTACTGATAGGCCATTTTCTCGGCCAGTCGAATGAAGCTCTCCTCGTCTTGAAAGATTTGCAGCCCAACAGGCCTGACAAAGCGACTTACTTGGCAAATCAGAAAAAAACTGGGCTGTGGCCGTGGACCCAGCCGTCAGCCTCTCCTTGTACAATACTCTTCTGATGGAAGTCCGTCGTTGACCACATTGACCACGCCGCGCCGAGAGCACCAAGGCGGTGGACGACGGCGAGACCTAGGAAGGGGACGACACGGAGCCGGGGAAGACGCGGTGGTGGATGCCCACGCGGAGAGGAGTACGAGGGTTCACTGCTTCGGCTGCGGCGTGAGGCTGCCGTCGCCGCAGAATAACAGGGGGTGTGGGTGAGTAGAGGGATACCCTGGGCCAGCAGTGGGAGTAGTAGGGGGCGGTGAGGCCTCCGCGGCATCACAGCCGGCCACGAGAGGCAGGAGCACGCGACACGACCGGCGCTGCTTTGGGCGGCTGGAGCAAGAAGACCAGAGGTTGAAGAAGCACTATGGCCATTGGATGGACATGAATCGTTCATATTGACTAAGTTGACAAAGCCCTCCGTCCTCGTCAACTTAGTAGGCCCACAAGTCAGCCACCCACTATGGTGGGTCCTAGCTAGCAGGGGGTATTCATTTTTTGGTGCGTAATAAGGAGGCATTTCCTTGCGTGCGAAGATATAGCTAGTGGGTCCGACCTGTCAGCGGGGGGAACGTTTTTTTCACGAAATACACAAGCCCTTCCCACGTACAGTGCACGTACAGTGCGTAATAAGGAGGAACTTTCCTTGTGTGCGACCATGGACTTCGTGGGTCCCAACCGTCAGGCTCTCAACGTACAGTCCTCTTCCGATGACTCTCGTATGTTGACCACGCCGCGCCGAGCGCACCGAGGCGATGGACGATGGCGAGGCCCCAGACTGGAACGACCCGGAGATGGGGAAGATGCGGCAGTGGAGTCGCAGACAAAGAGGAGTGGGAAACTTGACTAGTTCGGGTGCGGGGTTGGCATACACTCGGCAAAGAATAACAGGAGGTGCGGAGTGGAGGGATGGCCTGGCCATCGATGGGGTAGTGTTTCACTGAGGAGTGCAAAACAACACCGCTGGACGCCGAAGGCTAGAGCAGGCGGTTCCGGCAGCGCTGGGGGAAGAAGACGAGAGATTGAAGAAGAATGCCGGCCGTTGGATGTAAATCCAACGCCTTCTTAGGCTTCGACCTACTGGCCCACATGTCAGCCAGTCCATTTGTTTTTTAGTCCATTTGGTGGGCTGGGTGAAACAATGATGTAGCATCTATGCAGCTCGTTTAAATCCCATTTACATTTTTCTCGAAATCCGCGGACTTGCTGGGCTGGGTGAAAATATCGTGTTGGGCTAGACGGAGAAATGTTATAAAAACATAAACGCATGATTGCACGTCAGTAAAATCTTTGCAAGCTTATGTACGCAATCACTAGGAGTTAACTTGCCAAGTTATATATAAACAATTATTATTATTATTATTTTGTAAGAACTTTCAACTTACGAAATAAAATATCATTTTAATTTGATGAGTTAATAGTACGTGGGGTATTATTATTTTTTAGGCTAGACGTGGGACAGTTGAGTTGGTTCTAGGGGAAAGTACTGGGAGAAAACTCAGTTTACATCGAAAAAGAAAGTGGGAGAAAATTCAGAGACCTGCTGGGTCCACCTGAGGAGGGGAATATGTTGGGAGGAAGGAGATTCAAAGCACGGCAGCCGAGTGAACTAGTTTTTTTACGGACAAGTGAACTAGTTTACATACATAAGCAAATAGCCACTAAAAAAGCAATCAGGTTAATGGGTTCTTAAAAGAAATATTTCGGACAAAATAGATAATTACGACACATAGGCTAATGCATGAAACACTCAGATGATAAAGGTGCTTATAAATAGATAAAGTACAACATCTAGACCTTCCTGGCACGCTTGATCATGACGCTGTGACTGTCCGTGTACTCGTCGGTTACGGGAAGCAGACACGCCCTCATGTCCAAGATCTGCCTGTACATGTCGTAGCATGCGTATGCGTCCTTGGCTACATAGGTTATGTAGGCTAGATACAGAGGTACCTCCCACGTGTTCAGGTCGTCTTCTTTCATGTTGGCGTATCAGGGGTCAATGATGGTCTCAGTGAGGTCAACCACATAGTCCTTCTCCTGCCCGTTGCTGATGATCTTGTATTGCTTCTGGATGTCGACAAGCTTGTTGCACCAGATGGCCGAATCGTCGCGTTCTTCCTTCTCTCCACCGTAGCGAAGGTGCAGTCGGCGCTGCCGATGAAACGGGCGAATGCTCCAGAACCTGGTGCAGCCATAGGACTGAGGCGAGGCAGAGCTTCACCGAGTCCGTATCGTTGGTGTACATCACATTCAACTTGGTGCAGCCATAGGACTGAACGGCGAACTCAAAGGGGAACTCCTTGCTGAAGTCCATATCCAGCAGGCTCACCCCTCGGATCGCCATTGGAGTCTCTTTGAGTGAACGAGTGTGTTGGCGGCGGCAGTAGTTCGTTTTTCAACTCTTGGGGAACTGGATTCAACAGTAAGCTGAGTGTGTACAGGCGACAACAGTTACTACCCCTCCCTCGTCCACTGCACGCCCGACAGAAGATGCACCCTTGGCGCATTGAAACGCCTCCGTTAAGAAACCTACTCCGGCCACACGTCGGTTCACGAGCGGGTCTATATTGGTACTGTAATAACAGGAGTTAGTGGTCACTTTACTTAAATTTAATTAGCTTTGATAGAAATTTATACTTAAAACAAGCAATGCATTCGCTTGTTCTATCAGTGCCACAGGATCAACATGCACAACAATTAGAATTATTATTCTCAGGACGCACACGATCAGCACATTTGTCGCACTTTCACAAAGATAATACTACCAAGTTTGAACTGTTTGTTATGGTTGTTGTCCTCTGCATCATCATGCCGTGTTTCCCAGCTTGCAAGATTCAGAACCAACAAATAAGATCCAAATAATAAGTGCAACAAAGATGCCTACACATCTCATTGATTCCCAGCTTGCAAAATTCAGAACCAACAAATAAGATCCAAATAATAAGTACAACAAAGATGCCTACACATCTCATTGATTCCCAGCTTGCAAGATTCAGAACCAACAAATAAGATTCAAATAATAAGTAAAACAAAGATGCCTACACATCTCACTGATTCCCAGCTTGCAAGATTCAGAACCAACCCATTAGAGCCTTTTGATAAAGTGAATATCGGGATTAAATCCATCTTGGCTAGCCATGTCATACAATCGAAGAACTTGGTGAATGCTCTTGACCGTCACAACATCTGTAGTTGAGTATTCCTGTTTGCACAGCATGTTTGCACAACACAAACAAGGAGACATGAGAGCATGATTTCGCTTTAATAGCGACCTCCTTGAACTCAACCTCGAGCTCTACTTGGATGAGGTCTGCCTGGAGGTCCATGATTTAATTGATGCGCCTTTTTCTGCAGTTCACCTAAAATGAAGCAAATATTGCATCATTCAGCTAGCAAGAAGTACTTGCTCTTGTGAGCTGGCAGGTTCTTCTTTAGTAGTTGCACTAAAATTGAGGAACATTAAGGTTGGCTGTCCGGCTCATATAAGGTGCAACTATAATTTTCTTATCCTTTGTAGTTCCACTAAAATAAAGTGCCATTGTGGTGACAGTGACGGATCCATCTTGTAGAGGCTAATAAAATGTTGCACGAGATTACCGGCAGAACTTGACGGAGATTTTGGAAACTCCAATCACCATTTTGTGCAGTTCCACCAAAATTGAGAGATGTTGCCCACGTGACATTTTAGTTGAACTGCACAAGACACTCATTCCAAAAAAAGTGTTTTGTGCAGTTCACCAAAAGGTCACAATAGCAACAAGGTGAAATGGATATCCCTATCTGCACAAAAAGATAGAAAGTAAATAGTTGCTGGTCAATAAGAATATACGGAACATATACAAAATGAAAAGAAGCATCTTAATTATGTTCATGGCAATCACGCAAGGACAGTAGAAATTTTAAAATGTCAGCAATGCTTCATGTTACCAGAAGCATTACGATCAACAATGAGATTCCTCAAATATGGGATTACTTTAATGGTGGCATTGCTTGTTTACCAGACACGATAAATCAACAACAGCTAAAGAGTTGGTTTAAGGCCATGGGACCGTGGGGACACCAGGACACTCAGCAGCGTAAAGGAGCAACTTACTTATCATACCCGGGAAAACAGCAGGAGTGCCATTTGTAACACAGTTTAATTGCATCTTCTCACTGGAGGCATTATATTAACAATAACACTGGTTAGACATGTCCCTAAGGTAATAGTGTGATTGCTTCATTTTACATGCGTACTTACATTAACAACAACAAAAGGTTGGTATAAGGACATGCGAGAGTGGACGCATCAGCACAATGTACCTTCAAGGAGGCATAAAGTGGTGATGCCGAGTTTGTTCATGCTATGTGAGGGCAGCAAACCTAATCCTGGAGACCTTGTACTATGTGAGGGCAGCAAATCTAATCCTGGAGACCTTTTACTATGTGAGGGCAGCAAATCTAATCCTGGAGAACTTTTACTATGTGAGGGCAGCAAATCTAATCCTGGAGACCTTTTACTATGTGAGGGCAGCAAATCTAATCCTGAGACCTTTTACTATGTGAGGGCAGCAAATCCAATCCTGAGACCTTTTACTATGTGAGGGCAGCAAATCTAATCCTGGAGACCTTTTACTATGTGATGGCTGCAAATCTAATCCTGGACATACTCTGTTGACTTGTCCACCAGCCGCCATTTTCTATCCTTTTTTCAACCAATAATAGATCTATTCATTCTCCAGTTTGTACTGCATTTTCCCATTATTTCCCTTTTCAACCAAGAGACCGGTTGGGTATCCGGTCTCTACTACTTTCACCATATTATTTCCTCTTTGAATCAAGTCCTAGATTCATGCTACAACTTTCCCCCCTTTCTTCATTGTTTGAACAAAGCCCTAGATTCAAATGCATGAAGTAGCTTTACCTCTAATAATACTAAAAATTTAGGTGGCTTTGGAAGAGCTTATGGGAGTAGAAAAAGATGCACATGCAGACACATGGGGAGCTGGGGCAGTAGAGCAAGGACGCTTTCGAAGAACTTATACCCGAGGGTCGCCGGGATATCGGCGGCAGTAGGTCGGATCTGCGGACAATACGACAGGGAGGAAGAAGGGTCGGAGGATCTCCCGAGTCGGCGCTGTGTCGGAGAGAACGGCATGGGCAGAGGATTGGCCCCCTCCGGCAGCTGTGGGTTTCCTCCCTCGGCGGTGATGACCGCGTGAACGATGCACCTTTTAGTCCTCTACACACACCGGCCAAAGGGATCCGGCCGGATCTGTGACTAGTGGTGAGCAGAGAGAAAATGTCGCTACCGCTATCTTGTTTATATCTGGAGAGGATGAGAGAATGAAGAGAGCAACCCTAGTAAAGCAAGCGCTCAGGCCCCTGCGTCCATATATAGTGGAGTGATTATGTTTTTTCTCTCCACAACAAGTGTTTCAATTTGTGTACGTGGCATTAAAGAAAAGAAACTCTCTATTTAAGGTGACTACTGTACGACTCCTACTTACTACTAGTAGTACTAGAGTATTGTTCACTTGTGCTCCCCGCCCCTCCATTCATTGAACAACCCCACGGGTGAATAAACATATAGTAAGTACTATATTTATATAGAATGAACAAGCTCGAACTATTTTTGCATAGTTAAAAGTTGAGGGCAGGGCTTTTTCCGGGCAGTACGCGCGGCAGTTTTCGGGTAGGCAGTTTGATAGAGAGGCGTGGAGGGTGAGCGAGTGGGGCTGTGCGATTTGACGGCGCATTACTGCTGGAAAGACTTTTGATATGACCACTCACTATAGTCATGAATTACTGGTGCTCCGACCGGGGTGATGCCCCCCTTCCGTTCCGCGCTCTAATCTGGCGCATGACACGTCGACCCGGATGCTGGCTCTCCCACATGTCGGAGTAGTAAGAAGGAGCGAAGAATGATGCGGTATATACTAGTACTATACTACTCCCTCCGTTCCTAAATATAAGTCTTTGGAGATATTTCACTATGGACCACATACGGAGAAAAATGAGTGAATCTACACATAAAATGCATCTATATACATCCGTATGTGGTCCATAGTGAAATATCTACAAAGACTTATATTTAGGAACGGAGGGAGTACTACTCAGGTCAGAAGAGTCCGAACCACGGCAGCCCAATGAACCAGCAGTTCGAACCACGGTAGCCTAGTGAACCAGCAGTAGAAAACAATGTGGTGATATGGCCATAAAAAACAATGTGCTACGGTCCACACTGTAGCATGTACAGTAACACTCCTCTTTGTTTGGATCCCTGAGTTAGAGCTAGTTTGGGTTGAAATAGCCTCAAATTATCGAAACAAGAGGGGTTAGTTTGAGCTAGTTTGCTCTAACCCAACTAAAAAAACTAGCCCGGTGGAGAGGTTCTAATTGGGTTAGTTATCCTCGGGCCCACTAAAAGAGAACTAAAAAATCTCCCCTGCCCGCACCAGATCGCTCCCCCCTCTCGCACGACCCCTCTCTGTTCCCCATAGGGCCGCCCGCCCAAGCGCCACTCGCCCTCTCTCTCCTCTGGCCGCCCTCTCCTTTCGGCCTCTGCCGCCCTACTCCGGCCGCCCTCTCCCTCCGGCCTTCGAAGGTCGCCCCGCTCCCCCTTCGCCAGTCGTTTTTCTCCCTCTGTCGTGCACGGCGGCGGCGCATCGAGGGGTGAGTTTGTTCGTTCCTTCTCTGTCTCACGGCCATATCATTGATCTTGCTTGCTCTAGTGCTAATTCTGATTTGGAAAAGTAGATCCTGATCAAACTTGGTATAGATTTGTGGTGCACGCATGGAATTGTTTGATGCTGCTTGAGGAGGTAATAAATCTTTCTAGAGGCCCAAAGATTCAGGTCACCTTTCTAGGTATTTCAATTTCAGGCTTGCATTATTTCTAGAGGCCCAAAGATTCAGTTCACCTTTCTAGGTATTTCAATTTCAGGCTTGCATTATTTCTAGAGGCCCAAAGATTCAGTTCACCTTTCTAGGTATTTCAGTTTCAGGCTTGCATTATTTCTAGAGGCCCAAAGATTCAGTTCACCTTTCTAGGTATTTCACTTTCAGGCTTGCATTATTTCTAGAGGCCCAAAGATTCAGTTCACCTTTCTAGGTATTTTAGTTACAGGCTTGCATTATTTCTAGAGGCCCAAAGATTAAGTTCCCAGTCAGCGGCAAGCGGCCCTGCTACCCATGTCGGTGTCGACCTCAACTCGCAAGGGCCAACGTCGGAGGGGTTCCCG
>NC_041387.1:30820587-30854512 GCF_002162155.2 Triticum dicoccoides
TTTCAGGCTTGCATTATTTCTAGAGGCCCAAAGATTCAGTTCACCTTTCTAGGTATTTCACTTTCAGGCTTGCATTATTTCTAGAGGCCCAAAGATTCAGTTCACCTTTCTAGGTATTTCAGTTTCAGGCTTGCATTATTTCTAGAGGCCCAAAGATTCAGTTCACCTTTCTAGGTATTTTAGTTACAGGCTTGCATTATTTCTAGAGGCCCAAAGATTAAGTTCCCAGTCGGCGGCAAGCGGCCCTGCTACCCATGCCGGTGTCGACCTCAACTCGCAAGGGCCAGCGTCGGAGGGATTCCCGGGGCTTGGGCTCTACAGAGCCTTCCTCCAGAGCGACGATGGCGAGCTCCTCCCTCGGTGCGTGAGGGGCTCCGGGCTCCCTCCCTATCGTGAATGACTTCCGTGTTGAGTTAGCTCATTCTTTGTTTCATGAAGTGTTTTTTTATTTTGTGAAGCTTGATTGACGACTTGTATGTTTAAGTGGGATATCTCATTTGTATGGACAAAGTAAAAATTATCATGTTTTGCATGCTTGATTTGTATAGATGGTTCGTTTATGTCAATTGTGAGCGGGAGGAGGCCACAGAAGAGCTGGCCACACCAAGAGGGTGCTTGGATCCAAGGGACTTATTTTAGTCTGACTAAAAATAGTCTCTTTAAGAGGCTAAAGTTCCAAGCACCCCTGACTAAAGAGGGGCTAAAACTAGTATTGAGACTAAAAGTATTTAGTCAGGGGTACCCCTAGTAAAATGTGGATTAGTCCTCTCTCCTCATTTAACTCCTCTCCTTTAACACATGCGAGTTCTGGATTGGAGGGTTTGCAGGATAATAAATGCTCATTAACTTGATTTTAGTCTCTTTAGTATTTGGATCCAAGCATGGGTGAGTCTAGCAAGTTTTAGTCCCACTACTTTTAGTCATGGAACTAAAACGTATCCAAGCACCCTCCAACTCCGGCAGGAAATAGGGTCCAAAGTAGTCAAATGATTGAGATAGAGCATTTATTGTCAATCTAACCCTCCCATCCATACACCTCTTTGGTTTAGAGTTAGTTCAGGGTTAGAATCTAACTCTAACCTCTAACTGAGTTAGAGTTCTCCTCGTCTCGGTTCATCGCCATCATACTTTCCCCATTTCTGTGTTTTCAGTATACTGCGAATCAAAGAGGTCCTTTTTGTTGCGGGAAAAATCAAAGAGGCCCTTAGACTGGTTTAGGTCCGGTCATTTTTTATAAACGTGTTATGTCCAAAATTTGATGAACGTGCTCCGGTTTTCACGAAAATAATCCGGTTTCATGTAGTAATTCATTCATTTATTTATTCTTCTGCGGGGGGTTTGCATGTAATTCGTGAGGTCTGAAATGTAAAATACCCTAGCATATGCTCCGAGTCGTGCATGCACTACGACCCAGATGCTCTATGTCCCACATGTCGGTGAATGGGAGCACGTGGAAATAGCCTAGGAGTACATATAGGAGGATAAATGCGTGAAAAAATATGTACTGTGAAGCGTAGCCGCGGTTCGAAAAGGAGACCTAAAGTGATGACAGCTATAGGTCGCACGCACCCAACTAGTGGTACTAGACATACGACTAATTTTTCCCTCAAAAAAAAGTGGCACGAGTGCTCAGTACTCCTATTCTATAAACACGAGTCCCATCTGACAACAGCGTCCGTGCTACAACTAGCTCTCCTCCCTCGTTTCTCTCTTCTAATTCTAAACTCGGCCGACGCCTGGTGGGCGGGGTGGGTTTGCTCAACTGCGGCCCCACCTCACAGTGAAAACGTTACGACTGGAATAAAAATGCCATATACTCCCTCCGTTCATAAATATAAGACTTTTTAGATACTATTCAAATGGAATACAGCATACAGATGTATGTAGACATAGTTTAGAGTGTAGATTCACTCATTTTGCTCTGTATGTAGTAGTCACTTGCTGGAATCTTTAGGAAGACTTATATTTGGGAACGGAGGGAGTACTATACTAATAAAACATTAAGGCCACGAGGCGATGCAGTGCTGGTTACAGGAGGCAAGAAGAAGAGATGCATCCATCGACAATGTCCACCTCCTCGACTCAGGGCGCCGGCCCACCGAACGGCGCCTAAGTAGCAGCGGCTTTCGTGGCCAGGTCGACGTGCTTCTGAACAATGGCGTCCAAAGATTCCAGCCGCTGGAAGAAGGCCAACATCTTTCTGTCCTTGCTTGCCTTGTAGTGGCCTATGTAGACAATTTCCTCGTAGACGTGGATGTGCAGGTCGACGGTTTCTTGCATGGAGAGGCGCTGCGTGGCGAGCGCAGCCTCGAGGTGCACATTCTTCGTCGCGACCTCCGGCACCTGCAGGGCCACCAGGGCTTGAAAGAGTCCATCACCATGGAGGCCGATGAGGATGGCAGGCGATGAGGAGCCTGGGCGCGTGGGCTAGAGCAGTACGGCAAGGTCGTCTGCGCGCTTCTTGACGGCGGTAAACTTGCGGATGGAGTTGACCATCATGTCGTCCATGCGAGAGGCGAAGCCGGCGTCGGTGAGGGCTACGATGCCTGTGGTCGCCAGCACCGTCTGGAAACACTGCATGGTGCGGGGCCGCAGGCCGGTGCCTTGGATGATTTGGCACAGCCGACTGCCGCTCGCGTCCATCGCCTCCATAGGTGCTTGTGGCTTCTGGTCACTTGGTCTTAGATTGGAGTGAGCAGTGTTGTGCAGAGACTTGGGAGTAGATGGATTGGAGTGGTGGGGCACCTTTATTATATGAGAGTCCAAACTCTGTTGCATTCACATCATGCTGGCTCTATTTTGCTTCTCCAATTAATTCCCTCTGCATGTAATTGAGGATGCATCATTGACCGTTCAACGTCTCGGGAACCGCTACCCTCTCCCTCCTTGGCATTCAAGCACCTATGGACCCGTCGACGACGAGGTTCCTATGGTGACTTTGTAAATTTCAAGATGATAGTGTCGTGCGTGTGTGCGTTCATAGGGGTGAGTGTATGCGCGTGTATATGAGCGCTTGCGTCTGTACTGTGTCAAAAAAAGTAAATGCGTGTCAAAAAGAGACTAGTCAGTATACTCAATATTGTGCACCTCGGAGAGGAAAATTATAGAACTAGTACGTATTTATTTATGGTGCATACTCACTCATTTTGCTCCATATGTACTCCATCTCGGTGTAGTCTAGTCACTTGTTGAAATCTCTAGAAGGGCAAATACTCCTTTCTAGTTTACAGGGCTATACTAGCAAGTAGTTGTACGTACTAGTACAATAGTGGGCTCACATAGCAATTTTGTCTCATGCAACGTTCGGTTTGCGCTTGGCTCTTCGCCTCTTCGAGAAGACAAACAATGATGTTACTACTACTACTCCTACAGTGTCGAATCCACTGCTGCATGTCCGTCCACCGCGAGCGGGATGGATAGCTTGTTGTAGAAGTACTACTAAGCAAAAGCCTGTCCTCGTTTGCGAGCAACCGCGCGCATGGGCGAGGGAGAAGGCGTGTAGTAAAATTAAGCTTCTTCTCGTTGTACGAGTTGACGCGACACTTCATAGCACTGGCCCCACATGCTTGCCTCTAAACTTGACTGAAAGACCCGCAGTTTACAATATATTTGCTGCAACCTCTAACATTTACCCACCACAAATTAAAATATATGTGGCCGTATGCATCGTTCTGATGCAGAGGCCGGGGAGTCCCCCCTTTTTGAAAAAAACAAATTAAAATATATATTCCTATCTTGACCAGATGAGCGTGCAAACTACAATCACGAGGGTGACAGGTAGGGCCATAAGACTATTTTTTTAAAAAAAAACTTCGAGACGACCACATAGCATGGAGCCGACCCGAACGATTTTAAGCTTACAGGCACGGTACAAGCTATCCTAGACTACTCTACATATGAAACTGCCACATGAGCGTTCGGGCTGCGCTTGGCTCTTGGCCTCTTCGGGAAGTCGAACAATGATGGAGTACTACTGCACTAGTGGAGTACTACAGTACGCTTCTGGCCATCTGACACCGATTGAACTGCTGCATGTCCATCGCGTGCGGGAGGGAGAGCGTGTAGCGAAAGCTTCTCCTAGTCTTGCCAGCCACCACGCTCTTGCGTGTATGACATGTGGGCCCGATAGGTGGGTGGCCAACCTGTCATACAGCCAAAGGCAGTTGTAGTTAAGTCCATAAGGGAGAGGATAATCAAACTTCTCGTTGATGTACGAGTTGACGCGACACATCAAAGCACTGCACTTGATATATTACAATAATTTGTGGTTACTGATGCATTAATTACAATGCATGCATGCATGTCGTGACTCTCCTTTTGATACTTGCATGTGTTGATTTAATGCACCTTGAAGTAGTACTCCCTCCGATTTCTAAAACTTTCTCTTGTTTTTCTCAGATTAGTCTGCGCGTCCGCGTTGGTTTCCATCTGTTCGATTAGTTCTGCCCCCAATAATCGTGCCAGTTTCCAAAGCAGAAAATGGCTACAGGCAAACGCATGCAGCGCCAGATGCGGCTTGACCGCCTGGGGAAGCCAACTCAAGCGAAAAGGAAGGAGGACCAGCCAACCATTGCATGCGCATTTACTGTCAATATTTATGCAGCTTACTCATGCGCAGGGGCAAATTTGTCCAGAAAACTCAAACTACCGCCTTCCTTGGTATGCGGGAGGAGAGTTATGTGTAGAGTATAAAATATGTGACGGTAAAGCTTTGTAATGCCCCGACCCAAGCGAGAGATGGTTGTGCACGAGAAGGGCGAGATCATGCAAACAGAATAGGAACCGACGAGGGAGCTCACTAAGGTCTCCATGGACCTCACCGTGCTCCACTTCCCCTTGTGCCTATGCCCCTTGACGCCTCCAGTGTATGATGTTCGAATACACCTCGTCCATTCGGCTGATTGAGCAAGGTGCAGGTTTCTTGATTGATGTGTTGTTCGATTGATTTCTGCAGTGCAAGGGAGGGCACCTGGCCTGCGCGGACTACCGCGTCGAGCCCCCCGGGAACCAGCGGCAGTGCCGGAAGTGCGAGCGCGGCGGTGGATTCGACGTGCGGAACACGCCGATGGACGCCGTTGTTTCGTCGCTGAGGGTGGAGTGCCCGCACGAAGGTTGTGGGCTCTACGTCACTTACCATAGGCTCGCCAATCACCAGAGCGTGTGTCTGCTCGCGCCCTGCAAATGCCCCGTGCCTGTCTGCGGCTACGAAGGCCCGCCACCGGCGCTCTACCACCACATCAGCAACGCGCATCCCATGCCCGTGCACAGGATCCAGTATGGCAAGGTGCTCCAGCTGCAAGTGCCACAGTCGGAGCCACGACTCTTGCTGTTCGCGGAGGAGGACGGTCGGACGTTTTTCTTGGTCGGCGGCATGCTCGACATTGGCGCGCCTATCGCCGTGTGGGTGGTCTGCATCAGAGCGGGGGCGTCCCCACTGCCGCACTACGTGGCGAAGCTGTGGGCGAACGGCCCGCCGGGGGAGCCCAAAGGCATGACCGACGCCGTCAAGGTGGAAATGGAGGTGACAAGCAGCAAGGATCCCGACGACGTCGACGTGCAGGAGCTGGCCTTCTTCACAGTTCAGCCCAAGCTGCTGGCCGGGGCTAACCTGGTGTCCCTCCACATTCAGATTGACAAGCTCACGTCCTAAATGTTTCTACAGTGCCTTCTGTTTATCTTAGTAATATGCTAATGTAGGGATTACCTCGGTCTACTTTAGCTTAAGAAATGGTGTGTTTTGGTGGCGATGCAGCAATTACTTCGACATCAGATCAGTAATTTCCAACAGTCGAACGGATATTTTGTGTCTGTTGGATATAAAGTTCCTTTGGGTAAGAAGTATTAGATAAATGGAGATGTATGTAGACATATTTTAGTTCTAGATATGTCCCTTTTTATCCATTTTGATGACAAGCACTCCCTCTGTTCCACAATACATGCCTTCCATTTGTCAAAATATAGATATATCTAGACATGTTTTAGTATATAGGTACATCCATGATAGAGCCAGTCGGATGGTTGAGAACACTACAATTCGTAGCTACAGATGCGCGTGTGACTCCCAGATGCAGAGGCCGGGGGTCATCATCCTCCTTTTCAAGAAAAATAGACGCGTGTGTGAGAGGACGAGTGCGTGCGTGCACCTCTTCTCTTCCTGTATAACATAATAAACTCAGAGTACAAGTTTTTGTGGGTGGCACGATGGTGCGTGCGAGAAATCCCGAGAGATAGGTTTAATGCGTCTAAAAAAGACTAGCCTATAGCTCGCCATGTGGCTATTCCTGTCGAACGCCCCATTAACCGTAAGATATGTATACGACGGTGCCAGTTATTGCACGTACACAGCAGTATAAAAAGAACTACTACACCACGACCGAGAACACGTGCCCACGTAACGCCATCCGGGAATAGTGCCGGACTTTGAAACTAGAACCATCAATAAATTTTGAGCTTGCATCTCGTCACATTCCAAATTACTCCATGCTATATTGAATTGCAAACCTGTTCACATCGATCACAACCTAAACAGTTTCCCACTTAGGAGCGTATTAGTACTCGGTTATAAATACTAGTATGCCAAGATGACTGCACATTCCTCCTCAACTCCTCATCCACAAAAACAAACAAGTCATTCAGCATCCTTCCCTTGCGTCTGCCATGGCCAGCGTGAGTTCTGGGTTGAGAGATTGCCACCAGGGAGAGGCGAGTATGGATGCGGAAGCACGAGAGATGTCCCGCCTCGCTGCAAAATCAGCCGACATGTCCCACCGCACGGAAGTAGCAGCACAAAGGTCCCGCCGCGCCGCTGAAGCAGCACGGAGGTCCCGCCATGCTGTCAATGCAGCAGACTGGTTCGGCCGCACCGCGAAAGCAGCAAAGATGTCCCGTCGCGCCGCGAATGCAGCAGAGATGTCCCGCTGTGCTGCGGCGGCCTGGGAAAATTTCTCGCGGGCAGGCGACGACTGTTACAGGCGCATGCATGCGATCATCCATAGCCAGATGGATCAGATCTCCGGCTGGGCGAGGTTGCAGGACGACATGAAAACCTCGTTTCAACAGGCTACCGGCATCATCCGGCAACTAAGTGAGGGCAATGAGAGGCTCCGGGCCGAGCGCAACCTGCTGAGGGCGAAGATCGTCCGAAGTGCAGACCAGCAGGACGAGACCAGTGCCTTGTTGAAGAGGACCGGCGTCATCGTCAAGAAACTTATGGACGAGAATGACATGCTCCGTATCGAGCGCCAAAGGCTGGTGGAGGAATTCATGGATGTTCTCAAGCAGCATCTTGAGAACACGAAAGAGCTCATCGCCGCTCGCCGCGGAGACTAGTTCCGGCGGCCTGCAGCAACGCATCAAGAAAGTAGATATCAGCGAGCCAGATCCTTGTCTTCCTTCTTCTTTTGCCCTTGTGTATTTCGGGCGTAGCCTCATGTGGATTTTTTAATTATCTTTCTAATTATGTAAGACAATTAATCATCCTTATATATTCATCAGTCTTGCTATAAGTTGCAATAGATGCTATATAGGTCCATCGGATCTTACATCAAGATCCGTGCTTTCAGATTTTATTTTTTCTCTCTTAAATCTCAGTCGAGTGAGACATAGCCACGCCATTAAGTAGAGGCTCAGGCGCCATTAATGGAGACCTTGGGAGAGAGGTAGATGACAGATGGAGGTCAAAGGGCTCTCCTCCCGATAAGCACGCGCAGGGGTTTGATCGCACGCCTCTCATACTCAAATAGCTACCCTGCACGGCGCCTCCTAGCTAATAAAAAATGGGGACGCATGGCAGCACGTAAATGGTAGTAAATAGAACGCCCACGGTTTCAATAATACTTGTGTTTCCGATTGTAACGTGACAACACTTGTTCCAAAATGACTTTGTTGATTGTTAATGTGTGCGCCTTCGCAAATCGGACATGGCACCAAGCCAAGTTTCATTATTTTCATGCGTGTTTTAGATTTACAGGAATTAAAAAAATAAGTTTCTCAATGTTTCCAGCCCAGCCACGACGCCCAGAATTTTGAATTTCATTCCCATTTCCTGCATGGAACCTAGAAATTTACCCGAGGACACACATGTGATTTTTCAACCAACTTTGGTGCACTGGAACATGTGCTTGTATTTCAAATTTGAATTATGCACACAAAGGTGACACGTTCCCTCTCAGAACCACAAGCCTTCTTGAGAGAAGCTCCGATTTGCAAGAAGCTTATACCCAAATTTGTTCCTATTCAACCAATTTTTTTAACCACGGCATGGTACTACCATGACATGAAACCATGCCAAGTATCATGATTTTAAAACCAAGTTTCTCAATATTCTTTACCGAGCCACGATGCCCAGATGTTTGAATTTTATTCTCATTTTTTGCATGGGACCTAGAAATTCACCCGAGGACACAAATGTGATTTTTCAACCAACTTTGGTGCATGGGAGCATGTGCTTGTAGTTTAAATTTGAATTGTGCACATTAAATGACCAAAAACTCAATTAATGTGTAAAAAAGGCCAAACGAAGCCGGAATGATTTCCAAAATTTAACAGGGCACTCATGTAGTTCTATGTTGCCTTTGTAAATAAACTCAAGGGGGACAACGTATATCATTTCGCACTCAAAGGTGGCACGTTCCCTCTCAGAATCACGAGCCTTCTTGAGAGAAGCTTCGGTTTGCAAGAAGCTTATACCAAAATCTGTTCCTATTTGGCCAATTATTTTACCACAGCATGGTAGTACCATGACATGACACCCATGCCAAGTTTCATGATTTTCAGACGTGTTTTGGATTTACAAGAATTTAAAAACCAAGTTCCTCAATGTTCTCGGCCGAGCCACGATGCCCAAATGTTTGAATTTTATTCTCATTTCTTGCATGGGACCTAGAAATTCACCCGAGGACACAAATGTGATTTTTCAACCAACTTTGGTGCACGAGAGCATGTGCTTGTAGTTCAAATTTGAGTTATGCACATTAAATGACCAGAAACTCAATTAATGTATAAAAAACGACAAATGAACCCGGAATAATTCCAAAATATAACATGGCAATCATGTAGTTCTATGTTGCCTTTGTTAAGAAACTCAAGGGTGGGGGGGGGCAGCGTATATCGTTTCACACTCAAAGGTGGCACGTTCCCTCTTAGAACCACGAGCTTCCAAATCGGCCCAATTTTTTACCACAACATGTTAGTGCCATGACATGACACCATGCCAAGTTTCATGATTTCCAGACGAGTTTTGGATTCACATGAATTTAAAATCTAAGTTTCTCGATGTTCTCGGCCGAGTCACGACACCCAGATGTTTGAATTTCATTCTCATTTCTTTCATGGGACCTAGAAATTCAACCAAGGACACACATGTGATTTTTCAACCAACTTTGGTGCACCGGAGCATGTGCATGCAGTTCATATTTAGATTATGCACTTTAAAAGTCCAGAAACTCAATTAATGTATAAAAAGGCCAAACGAACCCAAAATAATTCCAAAATTTAACAGGGCGCTCATATAGTTCTATGTTGCCTCTGTAAATAAAATCAGGGGGAGGCAGCGTATATCATTTCGCACACAAAGGTGACACGTTCCCTCTCGGAACCACGAGGCTTGTTGAGAGAATCTTTGGTTTTGCAAGAAGTTTATACCAAAACTTGTCCCAATTCAGCCAAAAGTTATACATATGAAAACAGGGTTTAGATTATCCTGAACATCTCGCTACCTAGACCAATAATGTACTATGATTTGAATTCAACATAAAATGGATACAAATATCTGAATTGGAGAGTGTATGGTACATGTAGTTCATAGTGAAATATGATTACTGCTATATGCATGCTTTTTGTTATCAAGATAATATTTAAATTATTGTATAACTTGACAACAATCGTATTCAAATAAGGAGAATTGATTCAAATTTAGTCCATATGGTAGACGACAATATATATGTTCACATGGTGGAGTAAAATTTTCATATATGATGGAAGATCAAAAATGTACGACTACATCAATTATAAACCGCAAGGTCACCTAACGGTATATTCGAATTCAACATAACATGGATTAAAAAATTGAAATTTGAGATCCTGGCATTTGTAATCATATAAAAAGGGACATTACTTTTTGTTTTGGTGGTTATTGATTTGTTTTTTGTTGTTGTTGAGGGAAGTGCGAATCGATTTGGTACTGTGTAGGGTAATCTTATTCTCCGATTTTTTTTACATTTTTCTTGTAGTTTTTTCAATGGCATCTATAGCAATATAGTAAAAGGGGACATGACTCTCCTGTGTCTTGTATGAATTGTTTTTTACACGCTAAGTTTGTTCTGCCGAACAAGGAATCCGCACCTTGTTATCCCGAAATTTTCAAGCTCGAGTATCTTTTGTCTCACCTGCTTTGAAACTCCCGCCTCTTCAACCCGCGCCGCGCCTTGTTACCCTGAAATTTCGACGCGCGTGAAAACTCCCTGCTCATCCGAAATCGGTCCCGCAGCCCAGACACGTGAAATACCCCTTCTACCCCTCAGCCGGAAATGAAGCTCCACGTCGCGGTGTCAAAACCGGTGGGGGTATGCTGGTAACTTACCCTATATTTTGGACAAGCACGTCCCTAAGCTTGGCTCCCCCTCCCTCTTCGCCCCCCCATTCGTACACCGAGGCCGCCAAAACCCATGCTCCTCCGTCGGCCTCCTGACCGCCGCCCAGCCGGAGACTCTTCCTCGACTACGTCGTCCACCGCAACAGCTTGCCTTCACTCATCCACCGCACCGAATGAGGATCCGTCGTCGATCTCATCGTCCCGCCGGATCAGCCGCCCGTTCCTCCACCTCCAAGGAGCTGCCCCGATGTTCGCCTCGTCTATCGCGCCACCTCAATCCCCACAGCACCATCTTGACCTGCCCCACCGGAACCGCAACACCCTCACCAATTCCTCCGATGAAGCCGAGGCCAACTCGATGCCACCAAGGAGGTTCTGCACTCACCGCTGCATTTTATCTTTTATTCGATCTCACGGGGTTGCCGGTGCTCGATACCCAGTAGACATGGCGGGTCTCCATCACCGACGCCGTCGCCGGCCATATCATCCACGACGTCTCTCCCCCATGTCGCTGCTTCCTCGGCGGCTATTTCCACAATGGCACTAGCTACAGCTGCTCTGGCTCTTGCTCGCGCCACGGCTCTGTTCTTGCTATCGGTCGCGCTGCTGCACTGCTCTTGCTTTCGTTCGTGCTGCTGCTCTGCTCTTGCTCTCGCTTGCGCTGCTGCTGCTACTGCACGACCTCCGGCAGCTACAGGAGTTGCTGCTTTAGCACTCGCTCGCGGTGCTACTGCGTGACTTGCTCTCTGCTAGTGCGTTCCTTGCTCGAGCGTCTGCTGATTTAGATCACTGCTTCTTTGCTACTAGTGCTCGAACGCCCTAAACATCTGTTGCAATGCTCTGCTACTAGTTCAATCAGTTTTGATAGTAAAATTCAGTTTCGACTGTAAAGTTCATTTTCTTCAGTTAAGTTCAGAGTGAATAGTACTTACAACATCTGTCGGAGCGGCCGTGGCGCAGTTGATGTGTTTTACATCTAGCACTTTTTGGTGATGTATTTTACATCATCTATCGCAGATGATATTAGGGTCCCACTTCAGATTAACGTTGTCTGTCTTGTCCTGCTTCAGCCTCGTCGTCGTACACCTCACCGGGGCTGCTCCAACGACGGAACCGTCCATCACAGCGGAGCAGTACACTCGACGCCATTTCCAGAGGCCTCGGATCTTCTTCCCCACCTCAGACAGTCACACCAGCATCACCATCCTCCACGTCCAACCCAATGATGCTGAGGTCCACAAGGCTATGCCAAAGAGGTTGTACACCCGTCGCATCACTTTGTTACTCTGCATTCATGTCGATCCCTTAGGCATCCTTTGCTATGGAACTACTATTCGTGCAAATCTGTTAGAAGGAGTGGAGCAAAGTAAAACTAGAGGATTTTTTTCCTTTGGTGTCTCTTTTGAAGAAAAAACGTAGGAATTTTATTCACTTCGACGTCCTTTTCAAATTAATATGCATGAAGAACAGAACTATACTGGCATAATAAGATGCTTATTTTTTTCATTTTCACGTGGTTTGACTTTAATTTGACCACATTTCTCCATTCCTGTGTTCTTCCAATTCATGTGAACCAAACACCCAGGTTGACTGAAATCCTATGTTTCCAAATGCTCTGTTTTGCACGTGCATGCCTATCCTATTCCTATGTTTTTCCTGTCCTTGCGTTTATAGAATCCTCCAATTCTAAGGAGCCCTTACAGATTTACTTCATTTTCAGATAAGCGTCAAAGAAAACTCTGTGTGTTATATCCTGCTCCTGCCGTGCCGTCATCCACCCCACCTGAGGTGCACCATTGACAGAAGCGTTCACAGCAGCAGAGATCCCCCCTGCAGACTTTCTTTCGCCGCCCCAGATCATCTTCCTCGTTGCCGGCAGCTACGCCAACTGCATTACCATCATCGACTGAGCAGATGAACCTGAGGACTACACAGTTCCGGAAGAGAGGTCGCAGTCTTTCATGTTTGCTTATGTTATACATCGGTTATTATTACCTGCTATTTTATCGTTCAAACTTGAGTTTTGAAATGCCCATGGATCTCATATCGAGCCAGCAACGAATAGTATCTGTCTACTATCTGGTTCATTTGGGGTCTTCTATGTGGTTCATGTTGGGTGGGCAACAAACAATAAATGATCCACTGTCTATCTTTTTAAACTGAAGCTATAATCTACCTGCTATCATTAGTTTTGGATCCATCCACTCATTTGCTACCATCAGTCTTGATTTTTGCATGCACCCCTTAGGTCTTACAAAATCTAACTATTTTTTTTATTATGCACGTCAGAGATTGTATAGAATCATACTGAACATGTAGAAAAAAAGAGAAGACCTTGCGTGGATATATAATGTCATGCAGACGCCGCTCCATGGTGGGCGAAGTGCCCCCCCTCCTACATTTCCAGATTGTATTCTAGAGGAAGATAACTGTTCAGATGGGGATTCAGAGGGAGCCGACCACGCCTGTTTACCACCTGAGGTGTTTGCTCTAACCTGGCATGCTAATGTTGGTCATATCATGCATATGGCGCCTTGCGTTGCTTACATTATACCTCTTATATGTCATCAGCTTAGTTTAGATTTGCTTTGTGTGAATGCCACCTGTTTGGTTTCTATATCATACTCCCGTCATTTGAAATCTCTAAAAAGACAAATATTTAGGAACGGAGGGAGTATATGGGAATTATGCAATGCCACCTTCTTTAGCCAGGCATCATATACGTGAATCATGCAATGCCATGCTGTTTAGCCAGTCATCATATATGTGAATTGTATCGTGCCATATTTTTTTCCATAATGTATTCCATTTGTCAACAATGTTTATACATTCATCTACTCTTCCTGTGCATCAGCCATTTGAGTCGGTCATGGGAAAATCTGGAGTGAAAACAAGGTCTTCTGAGCAGTCAGTGCTACCCGTCGATGCAGATTTCTTGTTGGTTACAGATAGCTCCTCAAAGGAGGATTCAGAGACAGATGACCAGTCGTATTCCCCCCCCCCCAGAGGTGCATGCTCTAACTTGGCTGGGTTATATTGCTCATATCATGCATATGGTGTCTTGCATTGCCATGCCATCTGCTTAGATTAGACATGCTTTGTGTGAATGCCTCATGTTTGCTTTCTATATCAGATATGTGAATTATGCACCGCCATGTAGCCAGGCATCATATATGTGAATTATCTCATGCCATCTTTTTTTTCATTACCTATTCCATTTGTTGACAATCTGTGTATATTGAACTACTCTTCATGTGTATCAGCCATTTGAGCCGGTTATGGAAAAATCTGGAGTGAAAACAAGGTCTTCACAGCAGGCAATGGTACCTGTTGAAGCATATATCTCGATGGTTATAGGGAGCTCCTCAGAGGAGGATTCAGAGACAGATGACCAGTCCTATATCCCACCTGAGGTGTATGCTCTAAGTTGCAATGTTTTATATTTCTCATATGATGCATATGGTGTCTTGCATTGCTTAGTTTAGACATCATATGCACAATATTGAATTCCATCTGCTTAGTTTAGAGATCATACATGTGAGTGGCAGCTGCTTAGTATATGAATCAATTATGTCAATTATATCATGCCATCCTGTATACTTAGACAACATGTATGTGAATTATTTCATCCCAACCTATTTTAGAAAGACATCATATAGTTTTGTCATGTCATCCTGTTTAGGTACTCATCATATGTTGAATTATGCCATTATATCTTGTTAAGTTATCCATCATATATCTGAAACTGTGTCATGCTATACTATTTAGTTAGGCATCATATATGTGAAATTGTGTCATGCTGTCCTGTTTAGTTAGACAACATATATGTGAATTACCACATCTGTCTATCATACAATGTCTGTACATTCAATTTCTTTTCTTGTTTATCAGCCATTTGAATTGGAGGGGATGATGGCAGTATCTAAGGGAGCAAAAACCCGTTCTTCACAAAAGACAGTGCTACCTGTAGATGCAGATAGAACCATGGTTGTACTGGCCCACAAACTAGCCCCACCACACATAATCGAGACTCTTCTAGATTGCACACTTACACCGTTGGGCAGAGAACCAGCTACAACCCATCTAACCGCAACCCCAGCGGATAGTAACCCACTTCTAGTTGACAAAGCACCATGTCCACCACAGAGTACCCCCCACAAGAGCAGTTTGTAAAGCTACTGCAGTGCCCAAAGCACGAAGACCACCACAGCTAACCCAAACTCCATGTTTAAAGCAGAAGAGCAACTGTTCTCAGGTCAGATTCCGTAGCTATGGTCCATACTCCTTTGCTATTGCATCACTGTATTTACTCATACCAACTACTTTTGACTTTGAAGGATCCAATTGAAACTCCAATGGCGCAATGTTTTAAACCTATTTCTTTAACTGGATTGCTGTTCTAACTTCTTGCTCTATGTTGATTTCAGTTTAATTTGTATAAACAGTTATGTTCTCATGTGACGCACATTACAAGTGCTACCAATGCCGTGTAGTTTCTCACACTTATATTCTGTCTATGCTGTTGTGTCTTAAAAATATATGAGTTGAATTGTGTCTCTATCTTGATTAGGCAACATAAACTAGAATGATATGGACAATACAATGACCATAGTACATAGATATATGTTTGTTTCATGTTGTTATCCTGTCCACCTTACTACTGAACCGGTTTACCAAAATGAGTTTCGTATACTACAAGCTAAACATGTGATGTGTCTGCTTGTTTCTCTTGTAGTATGCAAACAGAATATTGGAGAAGAGCACCCCACTATGCAATGGTAGAGAAAGTAATGCAGATAAGGTTCAAGATAGTGAGACAACCCACAAGAGAAAGTTAATAAGCTTGCTAAGCATCTTGCCAGCATTATGGGTACCCAGGATATTGTTTCTTGAGCTCTTCTGAAGTGGTTTCAGTTCTGGACTTGTTTTGCGGCGGCGTTTATATGTTGCTTTGTTCCCTATATTTGCACTGGTGGCGAACTTTGATGCCCAGTGGATGTAATATGTGTAATAGCTGTGATAGCGTAGCATAAGTTGCTTGCTTATTTATTTCCTTGTTGTTTTGTTTATTTGTTTGCTTGTAGTCAGTGCAGTTCTATTTTCGCGGTTTGCTAGTGGCCGCAATAACCTATTTTTAAAAACTAGGCCATAATAACCATGGGCTACATATTTACTGTAGTGGCACTGGGCCTCCTACCGGCCGTAGAAACAATGGGCCTTCTACGGGCCGTAGAAACAATGGGCCTTCTACAGGTCGTAGAAACAATGGGCCTTCTACGGGCCGTAGAAACAATGGGCCTTCTACGGGCCGTAGAAACAATGGGCCTTCTACGGGCCGTAGACACAATGGGCTTTCTATGGGCCGTATCATCAATGGGCCTTATATGGGCCGGCCTATCGATCGGCCAAACATGGGCCAATAACAGACCGCATTATGGCCGTAAACGGGCTAGAGTTGGAATCGTCCGTTCATGGGCCGACCATAACGGGCCGTCGTTAATAGGCCGTATTTGATGACGCTATGAAAACGGCCCAACGTATTAACGGGCCACAAACGGGCTGACTGTAACAACGGGCTGAATTTGGTCCACAAGTAGAAAATGACAGTAACGGGTCGTAAGTAACCGAATGCTGGAAATGAGCCCAAGAATAAATGGGCCCTGAGAAGGCCGAAAGATAACATGGGCGGGAAATGGCCCAATGGAATAATGGGCCGTTAATGGGTATAAAGTGATACACTGTTCATTACGGGCCAGTTTCACCACGGGCCGCTAATGGGTATAAAGTGATGCAATGTTCATTGCGGGCCAGTTTCACCACGGGTCGTTAATGGGCCAAGAGTTACAAAGGGCCTCATATGGGCCGAAAGACGTCATGGGCCATACATGGAGCAGAAGTGAACACGGGCCGGAATCATATTGGATGGCCCAAATGACGCTACTGGGCCTAATTCGGATAGGGCGTAAAACAAGCCTTAGGTTAGCGGGCTATAAATGGGCTATATGCGAACAGGCCGTTAACAGGCTTCCCATGGGCTGGGCCGCCACCTTTTGACCAAGTCAAACGGGCCGGCCTTTTCATAGGTATGGGCCTCTGTTGGGCCGTGCCACATGTCGACGTATCATAGACGCCTTCTGTCCAATGAGTGGATGACATCTGTCCCAACGATGAGCCGACACGTGTTTCGTCCAGCCAATGATGATTTTACACGTGGAAAATCCCCATTGGTCGGGGCTGTTAACAGGTTATCGGATCCAAAACCCGACCCGATAGCTTAACGGCATTCCGTTACGATGGATGCCACGTGTCGGTCACCCTTGACGAAAGCACTTCTGTGACGCGCGATTTATCGTCATGGAAGTGGACACTTCCGTGATGATAATTTTGGTAATTTCATGGAACACTTCTACGACAGCACAGGTATGACTATCTTGATTCTGTCATAAAATCGTCATGAATGTACATGCATGACAAAAAATGTGACCTACTGTTACAAACATGTATCATCACGGAAGTGTATTTTTTTGTAGTGTATATAGTATCCCCACCGTCAAACTCCTATGGCTAAGTGAAAGTGTTAAAGCTATATAGTCCGATTGCTTGGTTCGCCGCGCTATCACCTCCTTAACGGACCAAGACGTTGGATCAAGTGTGACTACATGTTTTCTTGAACACCCCCGCATTATATGCGTGGGGGCTGAAGCCGACGACTGCAAACTTTCAGGTTATATACATACATAAACGGCCGCATAGGAGGCATTATAATACTTTCGAGCAAAAGTATAAACACAACGGATATTTCATTCGGAGCTCGGGCTCATCTGAACCTGAAATCATCACCGCTCAGTAGCATGTGGATGTGTGTCGGTTGCTGTATATCTGTCAGGTATAGAAGATGCATTGTTGGCAAATATAGTCTGTTCGTGGCCGCATTAATTGGAATGACAGACGGTAGGAAGAGGCGGAACAGCTGAGCCTACACGGCTCAGTTAATGCACTGTACCAGGCTGAGTCGTGGCTCAGCAGCTGTAACGGCCACCCGGCGTCCGCGTTTGGCTTAGCCACAATTATTTATGCGGGATTATGTCAAAGTCCACTTAATTCTACGTGGCTAATGTGACGTCCACATACATATGATTCATGTGTACTTTCTTACACCTCAAAAGTGAATGCCGCCTTGAGCTCAAGGCTGCTGCTCGGCTAAACGCTACACCCTATCTAGTTTTACACACCCTTTGAACATTAAACTTGGAGAGATTAAGTGGACAATTTGCAAGATTGAAATCAAAATAGAACAACACGATACAAGTGCAAGATGTCAGCATTCACGCTTGGTATTTTTCATACAGGTGTTTATCACACAACATCATGCCAATGTTAACCAAATCTACAGATGGCACAACACCATATGCCAATGTTAACCAAATCTACAGATGGCATGGCAATATACCAAAACTCATGATATTACACCGAGGGAGATGGTAAGCTCCCAAGGAACAAACAGATTGTCATGTTTCAGATTTTCTGAAAGACCCATGGAATGTACTCAGATTTCAGATTTTCATTCGGAGATAGATCAAAAGATGTACACAAGATGTATTGGAACGTGGGCTAAACACCCAGGTACATGCACCATGAAGTACACTGGACAAGCAAACCTGCATCACCGCAACTGTGAATATGTGGCATCGCTTTTCCAAGCAAAGCAGAACAAAAATTAGGCAGAAGATAATTAGGCATCACAAGATCTGGAGAACTAAAAAGACAACTAGCTGACTGGTTGTACCATGATTCAAATACTTAAGGCAAAATCCAACAAAGTTTATAATCTACCAACTAGAACATACAACCTGGACACAAAAGATGGTGCAACACCACACAGGATCCATGTTGTTAGCTTGGCAAAATAAGAGGAAAATCTTTAATTGTGATATGTCTAGCTCACATAGCATTCATAACTAAGCATGCCAGTGTAAACAGTACCATTCATAATTAAACCCACAAGAGAGAACTGGGGCTAATTTGTCCCGCTGCAGCTTCAGTGCTAATTTGGACAATTAATCTCCTTCTGCCTTCGTTTCTTCTCCTGCTTCTCCAACCTATAATGCAAACACAGGTGATCAAAAGAAAAATCAAATAACACAATTACTGTCACAGGGAACATGGAGGGCGAGGGACTTACTTCTCTTGCTCTTCAATAGCATTACACCTGTTGTTTCTGGTCCATGCATGGCTTCGCACATTTCCATTTGCTTGTCAACACCACTTGATCTTTCGACACACTCTTCTGAAATATTAAAATATGTCTGCCTATATCATTTGTGATATACATGATGACAAATATACATAAAAGTATACAATGTGAGCTTCGTTGCTGGTAAATGCAACCTCACAAATTGTCCTGTATCTTGTGAATTGTAGGTAAAAACTAGGCTAGCTAGAATTAAACATGCTTGTCAAGAAATTTTCAAGGTAGTCTCACAAAAAAATTTAGCTAAGATGGTCTCCATCAGCGAGCTGAGAAAGCGGGGTACACACAAGATTCATACATATCCCCAAACGCCATTCTCCATCTTTTGGTAGTAAGTACTCCCTCCATCCCATAATATCTAGAATGTAATGATTACTTATGTCAGTTAGTAATCCAAAAATCATCTTATACGCTACTAACTAGAATGTAATGCACCTTATGTCACATATGATTCTTTCATTTTGTACACTACATGTCACCATTAATTTGAAGCAGGAAATTGTCACACAATAAGCTAAGTTTCACCATGCAACCTGTGTGTTGTTTCTTGGGATGCATCATTTTTCATTCTGCCATCAAGTGATATGAAGTGACGAGGTTAACTCGATGTTCAAAGTGGTGTATATGCTGATAAGACATCATTTCTGTTCAAAAATAAATTAGTGATCTAAACGATCTTATATTTCTTTACAGAGGGAGTAAATATCAGGATGCACAAATAGGCACAAGAACAGCGATATCACGACACTCCCATAACTAGACATGTTAATATCTAGTATTAGTTTTGTGTGTCTCTGTTGACACTTCACATGTACGGGTTAATCTTGCATCCGTGTGTGATGCGTATCATCGCAGAAGGAAAACCATTTCTGGAGTAGTGTTGTTTATACGCACAGCAAGGGGATGCTATTGTAGTACATCACCAGAAAACAAGTAATAGTGTACATGACTTCCACCAAATACTACTGGTACATTAGTGCATGCATTTGGTGAAGAGCTGACAGGACCGTGGATCTATCTACATCCAAACCCAGTGCGTGTATCTCATCTGATCTGATCTCAGTGATCTGGTTGATGCAGTTGCTTACATAGAAAGATAAGAGGAGGAGGTCGAGGCGCAGGGGGCGGAAATGAAATGCTGACTAGCAGGAATGGTGGTGGAATATCAGATGGGACCACGCTTTGCATGGTGCCATGCTAACATTTCTCAAGAAACATATTCAAATGCTTTCAGTACTCACAAACCATCTATACAGAATTCCAGATACAAATTTGAAACACACTGTGAGAAACATGAAAGGCAAATTCAGTATGAATGGTGTGGCAGAAAATACAAAATCCTGAGTGACACTACTCACAATCAGTTTTTTGTCTTCTTTGTTTCAACGTGTGCACTTCGAGTTCAGACTTCATCTTTTAGCTGACTACACAAACACAACTCCTTACACTCGCCACTTTCCAATAATTTTAAGCAGCATCTATATGTCCGTTTCTAAATTCTGCATTATGTGACAAATTACGGTGTGGGAGCATAAGCTATCTTACCAAGATCTACCTGTTCGCATCCTACACAAGCCATATGAACGATCATCTTCATCCCGTTCATTCAGCTAGTCGAACTTACAGAAAGTATGGCAGCGAATTTCAAGGCGGCGTACGTCAAACAGAGTAGCGTTCAACAAAACAGTAAATAGCAGGTGCCCTGCAATGGCTAGCTTCAGGCCGCACCTGTTTGTCCATCCAGGCGCCTGTGGATTCACCTTCCTACCTGCCCTGCCTCGGAGAAGCCTCCCACCGGCGGCGGCCGTCGGCTTCCTACCTGCCCTGTCTTGCGCCGCCAACACGCTCGCCGCACCAGGAACAGGAACCGGGTCAGCGCTTGTGTCGGCAATCCGCTGGAGATCCGCCAGAGGAACCAGATCCGGGTGGTCCAAGCTGTCCGCATCGTAGTGGGAACCTGCAACACACAGCCATGGAGGGCGGCTTAGCCATGGTCAGGCGGCTCCCCTGTCGACCGGACTAGGAAAAACTGAATAACTGATAGATCTCCTAGTAGGGGAGGGTTCCCTTACATGTCGACAGAGTCCAGCAGGATCTTCCATCGCCGGTTAGCCGGAGCCAGCGCAGCCTTCCACAGCAGTGGGGGTGGGGGATAGTTGCCCGCGGCGGCGTCTGGTTTCTAGAACCACCGTGGTAAGGGTTTGCTACTACCTAACTCCTGTTCCACGGCTCATGGAAAAAAGTAACGTTCTGGGCCACGGACCAGCAAAGCACCGCGCGCCGACGGACGTGCAGCCAACGCACTGTTCGCTACGTACGCGAACCGCATAACGCTTTTCCGATGAATCAGCGCAGGCGTGTCAGACCGAGTTTTCTGAATCCCAAGACGAAAACCAACGCGAGGGATATTAGGAGCAGCTCAGCTCGTGCACCAAAGCGTTGCGTTATGAACACAACCTTTATAATCAAAATAGCATTGTCTTTACAATTGAGATACATGTCATTCGAACATGACACTCTTCGAGCACTGAGCCTCTATTAAACGGGCGCCTTCTAAGACTTCTTCAAAATAGTGCTCGGCCGGGTCCTGGCCTTCCGCCGCACCCCGGGTTGCAATAGGGGTGGTTTCCATCCCAACCCAGTATGTTTTAACACGGGCAAGAGCCATCCGCGCACCCTCTATGCACGCCGACCTCTTCACAGCATCTATATGCGACACAACACCAAGAAATTGTTGCACCAATCCAAAATAGATGTCCGGCCTTGGTCCACGTGGCCAAAGATGATCCACGACAGACCTCATAGCAAGCCCGGGCAACCTGTGGAGTTCGGCCCATGCGGCCATCTTTTCATTCAATGGCAGCGGACGCGTCAGGGCACTGAACTGCGACCAGAATAACCTCTCAGCCTTATGGTCTTTACGATCTTTGAAAAACTCGATCGCGTCAGCAACACTCTTTGCCAGGTCCGCATACGCGTCCGCCGCACTCCACAACTAATCCAGAGGGGCATACTTCGGATCTCCGAATTTCATCCGCAACAAACAGGGCTTCCCAGCCACGATATCTCCAGCTTCACAAAGCTCCTCCCTTATCCCCCTCATTTCAGAGCGGGTTTCCTTGGCTGCCTCCAGGGCCTTCTTCAGGGCAACCGCTTTTGCTTGATTTTCCTTTTCAAGGAGCTCACGGCGGTTGGCGGCATCTTCTAGCTCGGTAGCCATCTGGGCTATATTTTCTTTGCTCCGGTGATGAGCAGCCTGTTCGGCTCTTAACTCTTTGACGACCTTCAGAGCGGCCACATCACTTATGCGGGCTTGCTCCTTGGCTCGGGCAAGCTCCACCCGAAGGGTCTCCACGGCAGCAGCTCCATCTGCAGTCACAGCATATTATAAATACTAGCATCATGCTCCTCTTAAACATTTGCTGACAAGCCGAATATACATACCCTGGGCCTCGTCAAGCCGCTTGTTAACCAGTGCGATGTCGGCATAGGCCACATCAAGATGCCGCTTTAGTTCGGCAAAATCGGCAGATCGGTCAGCCGCCGGACCCTCAGCCACCTGCACATAAAGCAACGCGCTTATATTACCAGAGATTATGATCCTCTGTTCGCCACGTTGATGGCAACCAGAGTCTCAGGGGCTACTATCTATACAGAGCACACTTAGTATGTGCGGTACCATCAAAAATACATTTTTTGCGTACCTCAAAGCCTCTCAGCAGACTCGTAAAAGCTTCATTCAAACCTCTTTTCACGGATGAAATCCTCTCAAGCACCGTACCCATTAAGGCACGATGTGTCTCTGAGATGGCCGCTCGCTCCAGAAGGCCCATTAGTGTGTCCGGCTGTGTGCCGGACAATACCGGACTCCTCCTGAAGCTCTCTTTGGGAGCCGGATATTCCAGACTCTGGGCAGCCGAAGTGTCAACTTCTGGCCTTGGTGGATTAGGAGAAATCCTCCGTGAAGACACCTCGGGGTCGTCCGCCCCATGTGACGGGGAGGCAGGGGGAGGCGTCTCGCTCTCCATCATCCCTGGAGGAAGATCCCCTGAGGACGAACTCTATGGAGAAGGGCTATGAGCCGGATTACAACAAATATGTTTCGGTCATTATCCTCAGAGACAAAACGGGGTATATTTACCAAAGTACTCTTTTACTTACGGCTCGGTGGAGGGCTGGCCCCCTTGCGGGCGATGTGCGGCAAGAACTCCCTCGGGGGCAGGGCCCCTTGGCGAGGTTTTCTTCCCTCGTTTAGAAGCCTCTGTTTCCAAATCTTCGGAGGCGACCCTTTTCTTACCTTGAGGAGAGGGGATTTTAGGTTCCCCTCCTCGATTATCCTCCTTCATGGAGGCGCTTACTCCCCCAATTTGGATGTGTAAAATATGAGGCCCACCTGTGGCTTCTCTATTCCTCCCCTCGTCCTCTCCTAATGGCACCTGATACGGCACGCACTCAAGCATCCTGGTCAACAAAGGATCCGGCGAGCCTTCGGGAAGAGGGGCCGAACACCTAATCCTCTCCGCCTTCCTTAGCCAGTCCTGGCAGGTAGAAATTTTTCAGAATGATGTTATAATAAACATAAAGGATGGTGTGTTCGGTAGCGGAATTACTTACTTGGGTACCCAGGCGGTTGCAATTGAGACCCACGTCCTCGGTAGTGTCCGGACACTTTATTCGTGATCCGAAGAATGACCCATACATCTCTTTCAGCGTCATGTCGAAGAATTATTGAATGGTTCGCGATCCTTCCAGGTTGAACTCCCACATACAGAGAGGGCGACGCTGGCAGGGCAGGACTCAATGAACCAGCATCACTTGCATTATCTTGACAAGACAGACATCCCTCTTAAGGAGATCTCGGATGCGGCTTTGCAGTGTCAACACGTTGTTAATCGGCCCCCAATCCAGCCCCTTGTTGACCCATGACGCCAGTTGCGGTGGGGGGCCCGAGTGGAACGCTGGAGCGGCCGCCCGCTTTGTACCTCAGGGAGTTGTGATGTAAAACCACTCTTGCTGCCATAAATCAGATGTTTCCATGAAAGAACCCTTTGGCAATGGGGCGTCGGCGCCTTCGCTTATTATAGCACCTCCGCACTCCGTGTGATGCCCATCAATCACCCTCGGCCTCACATGGAAGGTCTTGAGCCACAGGCCGAAGTGGGGGGTAATGCAGAGAAAGGCTTCACACACGACGATAAACGACGAGATGTGAAGGATGGAATCCAGAGCTAGATCATGGGAATCTAGCCCGTAATAGAACACAAGCCCCCTCACGAAGGGATCGAGACTAAAACCTAGCCCTCGGAGGAAGTGGGAAATAAATACGACACTCTCGTTGGGTTCGGGAGTGGGGATGACCTGCCCTTGAGCAGGCAGCCTGTGCGGGATTTCGGCGGTGAGATACCTGGCCTGCCTAAGCTTCTGGATGTCCTCCTCTGTGACAGAGGAGGCCATCCACCGGCCTTGAAGATTGGATCCGTACATGGTCGAAGGTCCGAAGTGCTTTAGCTTGAACCTTGGGTGTTGGAACTCAAGGTGCAGGAGGGGAAGGATCGAGCGTGGGAAGAAAAGGACACGCCTTGGCCCCCTTATAAAGAGGACGAATATCGAGCATCCCCCGCGTGACCATTCGGGACTTGCCTAAAATCGGGGAGTCATATTAAACAAACATGGTTGGGTTACCCACACCTGTATTGATGAGAATCCCGTGATAAGGGGGACACGATCTCTGCTTCGACAAGACGTGCCAATAAAACCGCCTCGCAGCGCGTGTAGTGGCCGGTTGTGAAAAACGGTTCGAATAATGACCGGACTGTGGCGTGATGTCATGCTATAAAAAGCTGTCAACAGATTAGATTTGTGGAATATTGTACTCTCTACGGTGGTATGTGGAATTTGTCTTGCAGAGCCGGACATGATTCTTGTGTCCAAAATCTTCTATGGAGTATTCGGAGAAGGAACCCGCCTTGTAATGCCGAAGACAATCTGCGCGATGGATTCATCGTCATTGAAGCCTGGTTTAGGGGCTACTGAGGGAGTCTTGGATTAAGGGGTCCTCAGACAGCCGGACTATATACTTTGGCCGGACTGTTGGACTATGAAGATACAAGATTGAAGACTTCGTCCCATGTCTGGATGGGACTCTCCTTTGCGTGGAAGGCAAGCTTGGCAATTCGGATATGTAGATCTCCTTCTCTATAACTGACTCTGTGTAACCCTAGCCCCCTCCGATGTCTATATAAACCGGAGGGTTTGGTCCGTAGGACGACAACAATCAGAATCATAGGCTAGCTTCTAGGGTTTAGCCTCTTCGATCTCGTGGTAGATCAACTCTTGTAATACTCATATCGTCAAGATCAATCAAGCAGGAAGTAGGGTATTACCTCCATTGAGAGGGCCTGAACGTGGGTAAAACATCGTGTCCCCTGCCTCATGTTACCATTAGCCTTAGACACACAGTTCGGGACCCCCTACCCGAGATCCGCTGGTTTTGACACCGACACCAGGGGCATGACCCGGCCCCTCCTAGGCGGGTCATACCCAGTAGTTATATCCCCAACATTAGGCCCCAGGTTGATTTGAACTTGTTCACATCAATCTTCAACACTTGTCTTAGCATAATCTTCCATCGTCAACTTTCGTGAACTTGTTATAACCCGCCATGACGTCAGCTCACAGGACCACGGTAACCCGCCATGACATCAGGCGCATTAATTACACGCAAACCCAGAATATCTCAATATATTCTTTTAATGAACCTCCGAAAATCAAGGCGCCCTTATAGCCACATAATCATTTTTTCAGCCTCCTCGATTCCCGCGCATGCCATCTATCCACTTCCTTATAAATAGGGATGGGGGTCCTTCTTTTCATTTTTTACCTACCCCCTCGTCTTCGTCTTCGTCCGCGTGACGCTCGAGCTCTGCCGTCGCCGTCTCCGTCCAGCATCCTCAACTCCGGCCGCTGCATCGACCTGATCGGACCAGAGCTGTGCGGCACACCTCCGCTGTTCATCAACGTCAGTAAGTATTCTCCTTTCCCATAGTAGATCTGCATTAGGGTTTTCACCGTTCGTCGGTGTTCTTCACTGTTCCTTATTTTTGTCCTAGATCATATAACTTGATCTGAATATGGTACCAAACTTGTGAGGTAACAGTTTAGCATACCCTTTTAATCAAAGAAAATCCTCCCTCTATACAAAAAATCTCATCTGGGCATATGAGTTCTTCTGCTACCACCACCTTATGTTTTAAATTTATCTGCATTTTCTGAACTACTGTAGATCCAAAATCATAGCACCAATTTGTGGAATCTGTTTGTCCATCACTTAGAAAATCTTCACTTATAGATCTGAAATTTGGCAACTATTCGGGCGGCTTAAATGATAAACTGTAACCTGCCATATACCATTAGTCCCCTTTTAAGCCGCCAGCATATATTCGTAATCTGTATAACCCGACATTGTTATCCGTTTTAAACATGCTGGCTCTTCCCTCTGCCTATGAATCGGCTTTGTATAATGCACTTTCTTTTAATCACTGGCCGGTTTACCAGCACAATCCTTAACCCGACAATATTTTCCTTTGTAGTCAAAAAATGTCTAAAGCAAAACCGTCACCTCATGCAACTGGGTCGTCTCCTGGGTTACCGAGGAAACATTGAACGAGTATGTCCAAACGGGCGTCTTAGCCAAAAAAGATGTCATCCATTGGAGGGTCCCAGGCACAGAAACACCTCCTGGGCCCAAGGAAGGTGAAGCAATTGTTTTTACTGATCATCTGCTCTGAGGTTTTACCCCACCCGACTCAAAATTCTTCTGCGATGTGCTGCACTTTTTCAACCTCCATCCTCAAGATATCGGGCCCAATTCCGTTTCAAACATCTGCAACTTTCAAGTGTTTTGCGAAGTATATCTTCAACAGGAGCCCATAGTAGAATTGTTCAGAGAATTTTATTACTTAAATCGGAAGAATGAGTTCACAGACGGGCCCAGCCTAGAGTTAGGTTGCATTTCGATTTAGAGGCGGAAAGAAGCCACCTTCCCTGCCGCCAAACTGCCCAACCATCCTAAGGACTGGAACCAGACTTGGTTTTACTGCCAAGATACTTCTCCAGAAGGGGAAAATCCTCTGTCGGGTTACCGTGAAAACCGACTTAACAACAGGCACCCTCATCCAGAATGGATTAGCACAGAAGAACGGGCCAAATATATGCCCATCTTTTCAAAGATCAGAGCCTTAATGGCTAACCAGTTTGACTGGAATCGACCTGGTTTGATGTTGGGTCGCCTGGAGAATTTTGCCCTTAAGCCGCCGCTCCAGTTTAATGTGTGAGTATACTGGCAATGTCAAAGACCCTCAAGACCATTGTCAAATAGAATTGAATGATGAAGATATCAATGATATGACCAAGACTCTGCTGAACGAGAGCTTGGAAGATTACATCAAGACCGGCTTAAATCCTTTTTGTACCCTTAACAAACCTCCAGTTGTGAGTATTTGAAACAATTTCCGGTTTACTCAGTTATTCGCTTAAGACTGCCTTCTTACAACCATTTTAACTTCCGTAGGCTGATTCTCCTTTCTGGAACAAGAAGTTGCAAGATAAGCCGACCAAGAAGACCCAAACAAAGAATAAGGCTCATAAAAAGCCTGCCAAGAAGAAGACCACCCTCTCCGAGTTATTTAACTTGGATAATGACGAGTCGGAGGTAGAACTTGACTCCCTTGGCTCATTTTTTGTACATCTTATTGACAATGATCACTATCAGGATGATGCGGAAGGCAGCCATGCAGATGGTGAGGAGGTAACTATCCTTTCCTCCGACTCATAACCTCTGCCATGATAGAAGGTTTGTCAAGGAAGCCGGAAAGTAAGGTTTTCTCACCCTGATCCCAACTTTATTTTGAAGAAGCAGCAGCATGAAGCTCGCCGCACAACCCGGAACAACGGCAGTGGGATTCTCTCCTCCAGCTTACCCAATACGCCGGCTCCTCGCAAGCGCCGTCCAGAGGTTTCACAGATTTTCGACTTAGGTTTTCCCAAGGCGAGTCTTTTTCGACAACCTCTTAACCCTTCTAATTTAAACTATCAGTGAACCTCTCACTTTTCATCTGTTGATTCCACCAGGACTCAGGTTCCTCTGTTCAAGGCTGATGTCTACTCTGCAACTTTATTCTTGTAGACACGTGTTGGGCCTCCAAGCGCGGAGTTCTGTGGGACAGTAGCAATTTTCCTTCAAGTGGATGACCTAAGGTTTATCAATCCGTGAGAGGTGTAGGATGAAGATGGTCTCTCTCAAACGACCCTGCAACCAAATACAAGAAATATCTTGTGTCCCCAAGACACCCAATATAATGGCAAATTGTATAGGTGCACTAGTTCAGCGAAGAGATGGTGATAAAAGTGTAATATGGATGGTAGGAATATATTTTTATAATCTGAATAAATAAAAACAGCAAGATAGCAAATAGTAAACGGGCACAAAAACGATGTTGCAATGCTTAAAAATGAGGCCTAGGGTCCATACTTTCACTAGTGCAATTTCTCAATAGTGCTAACGTAGTTGGATCATATGATTATCCCTCAAAGTGCAATGAAGAATCACTCCCGAATTCCTATTAACAGAGAACAAAAGATAGAAATTGTTTGTAGGGTACAAAACCACCTCAAAGCTATTCTCTCCGATCAATCTATCCTAGAGTTCGTACTAAAATAACGCAAGCTATTCTTTCCGATCGATCTAATCAAGAGTTTGTACTAAAATAACACCATATTACACACATCAACCAACTCTAATGTCACCTCAAGTATTCACACCGCAAGACATACATCATGTGTTCTCATATATGAATATTCAATCCGACAAGACAAAACTTCAAAGGGTAAAGATTCAATTCATCACAACAAGAGTATAGAGGGGAGAAACATCATGTGATCCATCTATGTTAACAAAGCCCATGATATAGATCACGAGAGAGAGAGATTAAACACATAGCTACAGGTACAAACCCTCAGCCCTGAGGATGGACTACTCCCTTCTCATCGTGGTGGCCGCCGGGATGATGAAGATGGTCACCGGTGATGATTCCACCCTCCGGCAGGGTGCCGGAACGGGGTCTATATTGGTTTTCGGTGGCTACAGAGGCCTACGGCGGTGGGACTTCTGATCTAGGGTTACCCCCAAGGGTTTTGGAATATTTGGGAATTTATAGTGCAAAGAGGGGGTGCAGGAGGCCACCGAGGTGGGCACGACCCACCTGGGCGCGCCAGGGGGCCAGGCACGCCCTGGTGGGTTGTGCCCCCCTCGGGGCACCCCCCAGGTGCTGCTCTGGCCCATCCTGGGTGTTCTTGTCCATAAAAATTCTCCAAAAAGTTTCGCGGTGTTTGGACTCCGTTTGATATTGATTTCCTGTGATGTAAAAAACAAGCAAAAAACAGCAACTGGCACTGGGTCAATAGGTTAGTCCCAAAAAATGATATAAAGTTGCTATAAAATGATTGTAAAACATCCAAGAATGATAATATATTAGCATGAATACTTCATAAATTATAGATACGTTGGAGACGTATCAAAGACTGTTCCTGGGTGAGAACACTTAAACTTGCTTGCTTTAACACCTTACCCAATTGGTATACTAATCTCATCATGTGTTTTATTTTTAGAGCTATGGTCAAACCCAGCAAGAAGCTGAAGGTGAATAAACCGGCCGAAGATCCCAAGGTTGCTGACCCGGAGAAGTAGACAATGTCCGAGTCTTTGCATCAAACTTCTGAAGCGGCCATGGATGATCCACCGCCAGAGGAGCACCATGTCACCATGGAATCCATGAACGTTGATCCAGAGAATGCTAAACCGCCCAGTCTCGCTCGCCGGCTCAAGAAACTGAAGACGTAATAGTTCCTGGGGCGGATTATACAACTCCAGGAAACCCCACCGTCTTATCCAAGCACAGCGTCAAAGAAGAAATTTCAGCTGTTGATAAGGGCAAGTGGAAACTAGACTTGGAAAGTTACGCCCAGTTCAATGCTCAGGAGATTCACTCCGGTTACCTAAACCGCCTTCACACCAGCCGTGACTCTGAGGCCTGCCTGGTCAACCTCATGAAGGAGCATTTTGAGGTAAGCACTACAATTTTCTCAATATAAATAAATCTCTGCCAGCCGCCAAGTCTACTGGATATGTTAGAATTGAATATGCTCTAGACTTTAGATAACTCATTTATGTCGTATCATGTTATAGTTGCAAAATAAAAACAAGTAGCCCCCAAGGGCCGGCTTAAGCTGCATAGCTGAAACCGAGAATTGAAATTGTAGTTCTTAACTTCGCATATGTAGCTCCCAAGGGCCGGCTTAAACTGACAGGTTAAGCCGGGATTTCAAATAGTAGTGCTTCAATTTTGCACATGTAGCCCCCAAGGGCCGGCTTAACCAGCATGGCTAAACCCGGACTTATCACCATAATTATGAATAAAATCCAAATATGTAGCCCCATGAACCGGTTTTAATCGTAGAAATTTATCTGGGTCATCATAGAATTTGTCTTCAAAAAGAGCAATGTGCATTAGCCCCAAAGTGCCAAGTAAAATACTTGTATTATGCTTGAGACTTTAAATAAGATGATTATCATAATGTCATACTGCCGGCCTTTTTGTGTGACATGCTAAACTGGATATGAAGGAATCTCAAGTCACTGATCTGAGGCAGAACATCCAAAACCAGCAGACTGAAACTTCCAAGGCCAAATTAGAGCTGAAGGCCGCTTTAGAAGACACTCAAAAATTGAAAAGGGACTTCAGTGCTGAAAGAACCGGCTGGGAGACCGAGAAGATGACTTTGTTAAAAAGAGCAGAGGATGCTGAGGCTGCTCTTAAACCGGTGACTGATGAGTTATCCGGCTTAAGGCAGCAAATCAATAACATGACATCTGCCATCTTCGGTAAGTAATAGAATACATCAACTTGTATCATCAGTGTATCACAATCATTGGACGGTTTACCAATATATTTGTTGATGCAGGCTCCAGAAGCTCCAAGCTGGGTCAAGACATGCGCGTAAGGCTTAAAGCCGTGTATACCTTTGTGGAGCAGTTGTACACTGGTGCGCAACAGGCTATTACTGCTGCCTCTCATAAGAAACATCCACCTTCCCTCATCAAGGAAGTGTTGGAGAAACTGTCTGTACTGCCCCAAAGGTTTGAAGATTTAAAGCGGTCAGCCGCTAGAGCCGGTGCCATTACCGCACTAAGCCGGGTAAAGGCATGGCAAGCAGACCTTGACCCGGAAGAGCTAGCCACTGGTTTCCCTAGCTTAAAAGAAGATGGGCTCCCTTCAGCACCGACGATTTCACCAATATAGTAATGGAGATGCGTCCTTTGGCAAGCAAACTGTCTAAGGAAACTGATCTCTCCAAGTACCATCCGGTTTATGCTGTTGAAAACGCAAAAGTGAAGGCGCCGGTTCATGAGGCTGTGGACCTTATCCCGCGAACACGTAAGCATACCTTCGCTCCTGATATTGGCCCGTCAAGCCTTATAGATGATGAGGCTGCATTTAGAGGTTTAACTGGGATAAATAGGGCCACATTTGACTTCCATCCATTGGATGAACAAGAAGAAGAAGAACCGGTGCTACATCTTGAGCTTGCGTTGGTTTTCCTTCAAGAGGAAAGGGTGATGCAGCAATAGTAGCGTAAGTATTTCCCTCAGTTTTTGAGAACCAAGTTATCAATCCAGTAGGAGGCTCCTCAAAAGTCCCACGCACCTACACAAACAAACAAAGAACTCGCAACCAACGCAATAAAGGGGTTGTCAATCCCTTCACGACCACTTGCGAAAGTGAGATCTGATAGAGATAATATGCTAAGATAAATATTTTTTTGGTATTTTATGATATAGATTGGAAAAGTAAAGATGCAAATAAAAGTAGATTGAAAGCTTATATGATAAGAGATAGACCCGGGGGCCATAGGTTTCACTAGTGGCTTCTGTCAAGATAGCATAAGTATTACGGTGGGTGAACAAATTACTGTCGAGCAATTGATAGAAAAGCGAATAATTATGAGATTATCTAGGCATAATCATGTATATAGGCATCACGTCCGTGATAAGTAGACCGACTCATGCCTGCATCTACTACTATTACTCCACACATCGACCGCTATCCAGCATGCATCTAGAGTATTAAGTTCATAAGAACAGAGTAACACATTAAGACAGATGACATGATGTAGAGGGATAAACTCATGCAATATGATGTAAACCCCATCTTTTCATCCTTGATGACAACAATACAATACGTGCCTTGTTGCCCCTGCTGTCACTGGGAAAGGACAGCGCAAGATTGAACCCAAAGCTAAGCACTTCTCCCATTGCAAGAAAGATCAATCTAGTAGGCCAAACCAAACTGATAATTTGAAGAGACTTGCAAAGATAACTTAATCACACATAAAAGAATTCAGAAGAGATTCAAATATTTCTCATTGATAAACTTGATCATAAACCCACAATTCATCAGATCTCGACAAACACACCGCAAAAAGAGGTACATCGAATAGATCTCCAAGAAGATCGAGGAGAACATGGTATTGAGATCCAAAAAGAGAGAAGAAGCCATCTAGCTAATAACTATGGACCCGAAGGTCTGTGGTAAACTACTCACAACTCATCGGAGGGGCTATGGTGTTGATGTAGAAGCCCTCCATGGTCGATTCCCCCTCTGGCGGAGCGCCGGCGAAGGCTCCAAGATGGGATCTTGCGAATACAGAAGGTTACGGTGGTGGAAATAGTTTTCCGTGGTGGCCTTTGATGTTCTCGGGGTATGTGGGTATATATAGGAGGAAGAAGTAGGTCGGTGGCCACCCGAGGGGCCCACAAGATAGGGGGGCGCGCCCAGTAGGGGGGCGCGCCCTCCACCCTCGTGGTCGCCTCGATTGCTTCTTGACTTGCACTCCAAGTCCTTTGGATCACGTTCGTTCCAAAAATCACGCTCCCAAAGGTTTCATTCCGTTTGGACTCCGTTTGATATTCCTTTTCTTCGGAACACTGAAATAGGCAAAAAAACAGCAATACGGGCTGGGCCTCCGGTTAGTAGGTTAGTCCCAAAAATGATATAAATGTTTAAAGTAAAGCCCACAAACATCCAAAATGGGTAATATAATAGCATGGAACAATCAAAAATTATAGATACGTTGGAGACGTATCAAGCATCCCCAAGCTTAATTCGTGCTCGTCCTCGAGTAGGTAAATAATAAAAACAGAATTTTTGATGTGGAATGCTACCTAGCATATTTCTCAATGTAATTTTCTTTATTGTGGCATGAATGTTCAGATCCAAATAATTCAAAATAAAAGTTCATATTGACATAAGAAATAGTAATACTTCAAGAATACTAATCAAAGCAATCATGTCTTCTCAAAATAACATGGCTAAAGAAAGTTCATCCCTACAAAATCATATAGTTAGGCTATGCTTCATTTTCGTCACACAAAAATGCTCCCAAATTATACACCCCCGATGACAAGCCAAGCAATTGTTTCGCACTTAAACAATCTCAAACTTTTTCAACTTTCACGCAATACATGAGCGCGAGCCATGGATATAGCACTATGGGTGGAATATAATATGATGATGGGGATTGTGTGGAGAAGACAAAAAAGGAGGAAGTCTCACATTGACGAGGATAATCAACGGGCTATGGAGATGCCCATCAATTGATGTCAACATGAGGAGTAGGGATTGCCATGCAACGGATGCACTAGAGCTATAAATGTATGAAAGCTCAACAAAAGAAACTAATTGGTTGTGCATCCAACTTGCTTGCTCACAAAGACCTAGGGAATTTTGAGGAAGCCCATCGTAGGAATATACAAGCCAAGTTCTATAATGAAAAATTCCCACTAGTATATGAAAGTGACAACATATGAGACTCACTATATGAAGAACATGGTGCTACATTGAAGCACAAGTGAGGAAAAAGAGATAGTAACACTGCCCCTTTTTATTTTCTTTTTTTTCTTTGGGCCTTTCTTTTTTCTTTTTCTTTTTGGCCTTTCTTTTTTTATTTTTTTTCTTTGGCCTTTCCTT
>NC_041387.1:30855071-30863095 GCF_002162155.2 Triticum dicoccoides
GCTCTAATAATGATGATCATCACACTTTTATTGATTTACAACTCATGAATTACAACTCAAAACTAGAACAAGATATGACTCTATATGAATGCCTTCTGCGGTGTACCGGGATGGGCAATGAATCAAGAGTGACATGTATGAAAAATTATGCAAGGTGGCTTTGCCACAAATACAATGTCAACTACATGATCATGCAAGGCAATATGACAATAGTAATGCGTGTCATGATGATAAACGGAATGGTGGAAAGTTGCATGGCAATATATCTTGGAATGGATATGGAAATGCCATAATAGGTAGGTATGGTGGCTGTTTTGAGGAAGATATAAGGAGGTTTATGTGTGATAGAGCGTATCATATAACGGGGTTTGGATGCACCGGCGAAGTTTGCACCAACTCTCAAGGTGAGAAAGGGCAATGACGATACCGAAGAGGCTAGCAATGATGAAAAGGTAAAAGTGTGTATAATCCATTGACTCAACATTAGTCAAAAGGACTCATATACTTATTGCAAAAATCTACAAGTCATCAAAAACCAAGCACTATGCGCATGCTCCTAGAGGGATAGATTGGTAGGAAAAGACCATCGCTTGTCCCCGACCACCACTCATAAGGATGCACAATCCAAGGACACCTCATGTTTTAAATTTGTTACACAACTTTAACCATACGTGCATGCTACGGGACTTGCTAACTTCAACACAAGTATTCTTTAAATTCATAATCACCCAACTAGCATGACTTTAATATCACTACCTCCATATCTCAAAACAATTATCACGTATCAAATTGATCATAGCATCCAATTCACTTCCTATGATAGTTTTTATTATACCCAACTTGGATGCCCACCATTCTAGGACCAATTTTATAACCATAGCAAATACCATGCTGTTCTAAGAGACTCTCAAAATAATATAAGTGAAGCATGAGAGACTAGCAATTTCTACAAAATCAAGCCACCGCCATGCTCTAAAAGATATAAGTGAAGCACTAGAGCAAAAACTATCTAGCTCAAAAGATATAAGTGAAGCACATAGAGTATTCTAATAAATTCCAATCAAGTGGGCCTCTCCCAAAAGGCGTGTACAGCAAGGATGATTGTGGAAAACTAAAAGCAAATAATAATAGCATACAAGACGCTCCAAGCAAAACACATATCATGTGGCGAATAAAAATATAGCTCCAAGTAAAGTTACCGATAAACGAAGACGAAAGAGGGGATGCCTTCCAGGGGCATCCCAAGCTTAGGCTTTTGGCTATTCTTGAATATCTTGGGGTGCCATGGGCATCCCCAAGCTCAGGCTCTTGCCACTCCTTATTCCATAGTCCATCAAATCTTTACCCAAAACTTGAAAACTTCACAACACAAAACTCAACAGGAAATCTCATAAGCTCCGTTAGTGAAAGAAAGCAAAACCACTACATAAGGTACTATAATGAACTCATTCTTTATTTATATTGGTGTTAAACCTACTGTATTTCAAGTTCTCTATGGTTCATACCACTTAATACTATCCATAGATGCATCAAAATAAGCAAACAACACACGAAAAACAGAATTTGTCAAAAAACAGAACAGTCTGTAGCAATCTGTAACCCTCGAATACTTCTGGAACTCTAAAAATCCTACCAAAATAGGAAGTCCTGGGAAATTTGTCTATTGATCTACAACAAAAATAATCAACGCAAAATCACGTGTCTATGAATCAAATTAACTATCACCATAGGTTATCCTATAGGTTCTACTTGGCACAAACACTAATTAAAACATAAAAACACCTCTAAACAGAAGGTAGATGCAAAATTTAATACTAAACAGGAACAAAAAAATGGGTTGCCTCCCAACTAGCGCTATCGTTTAACGCCCCTAGCTAGGCATAAAAGCGAGGATAGATCTAAGTAGTGCCATCTTTTATTTTCAGCTTTTTAGCAGAGTCATGCTTGAATCTAGGAGGTTCTTTACGTTTCCCTTCATACTCGGAAATTTTTAGATCTAAAGAATCCAACCGCTTATTGCAAAGAGTAATCAACATATTCATGCGGTGAAGATTTTCGCTAACACTTTTAAGAGGCTCAAGAGACCTTTGTAATATTTTTGTTACTTCGCAAATCTTTCCAAACACTTGTGTTTCTTCTTGGGTAGGATGTGGTCCCCCTTTTTGAGGTAGTGTTCCCACTATTCCCTCTATAATTTCATCCGCAATACTAGGATCAATTTCAATAAAATTTCCCTTGGCAATGCAATCCAAGAGTTGTGTATGCAACATATTTAGCCCAACGTAAAAATTGCGAAGAAGAATTCTAAAATTCACCTCTAGGGTGCAATTGCGATAAGATTCCATCATCCTATACCAAGCATCTTTTAAGTTTTCTCCATGCCTTTGCTTTAAGTGAAGAACTTCAAACTCGGGAGACATAGGAGCGGATATGGAACTAGCCATAACGACGAGCAAACAAAAGACAAGAGAAAGAGAGAGGAGAAGATTGGGAAAGAGAGGGCGAATAAAACGGCAAGGGTGAAGTGGGGGAGAGGAAAACGAGAGGCAAATGGAAAATAATGTAAATGCGAGGGAGATGAGTTTGTGATGGGTACTTGGTATGTCTTGACTTGAGTGAAGACCTCCCCAGCAACGGCGCCAGAAATCCTTCTTGCTACGTCTTGAGCTTGCGTTGGTTTTCCTTGAAGAGGAAAGGGTGATGCAGCAATAGTAGCGTAAGTATTTCCCTCAGTTTTTGAGAACCAAGGTATCAATCCAGTAGGAGGCTCCTCGAAAGTCCCACGCACCTACAAAAACAAACAAAGAACTCGCAACCAACGCAATAAAGGGGTTGTCAATCCCTTCACGGCCACTTGCAAAAGTGAGATCGGATAGAGATAATATGATAAGATAAATATATTTTTGGTATTTTATGATATAGATTGGAAAAGTAAAGATGCAAATAAAAGTAGATTGAAATCTTACATGATAAGAGATAGACCCGGGGGGCATAGGTTTCACTAGTGGCTTCTCTCGAGATAGCATAAGTATTACGGTGGGTGAACAAATTACTGTCGAGCAATTGATAGAAAAGCAAATAATTATGAGATTATCTAGGCATGATCATGTATATAGGCATCACGTCTGTGACAAGTAGACCGACTCCTGCCTGCATCTACTACTATTACTCCACACATCGACCGATATCCAGCATGCATCTAGAGTATTAAGTTCATAAGAACAGAGTAACACATTAAGAAAGATGACATGATGTAGAGGGATAAACTCATGCAATATGATGTAAACCCCATCTTTTTATCCTCGATGACAACAATACAATACGTGCCTTGCTGCCCCTGCTATCACTGGGAAAGGACACCGCAAGATTGAACCCAAAGCTAAGCACTTCTCCCATTGCAAGAAAGATCAATCTAGTAGGCCAAACAAAACTGATAATTCGAAGAGACTTGCAAAGATAACTTAATCACACATAAAAGAATTCAAAAGAGATTCAAATATTTCTCATAGAACTTGATCATAAACCCACAATGATCTTGACAAACACACCGCAAAAAGAGTTACATCGAATAGATCTCCAAGAAGATCGAGGAGAACATGGTATTGAGATCCAAAAAGAGAGAAGAAGCCATCTAGCTAATAACTATGGACCCGAAGGTCTGTGGTAAACTACTCACAACTCATCGGAGGGGCTATGGTGTTGATGTAGAAGCCCTCCATGGTCGATTCCCCCTCCGGCGGAGCGCCGGTGAAGGCTCCAAGATGGGATCTTGCGGATACAGAAGGTTACGGTGGTGGAAATAGTTTTTCGTGGTCACCTTTGATGTTCTCGGGGTACGTGGGTATATATAGGAGGAAGAAGTAGGTCGGTGGCCGCCCGAGGGGCCCACGAGATAGGGGGACACGCCCAGTAGGGGGGGGGCGCCATCCACCCTCATGGCCGCCTTGACTGCTTCTTGACTTGCACTCCAAGTCCTCTGGATCACGTTCATTCCAAAAGTCACGCTCTCGAAGGTTTCATTTCGTTTGGACTCCGTTTGATATTCCTTTTCTTCGAAACACTGAAATCAGCAAAAAACAACAATACGGGCTGGGCCTCCAGTTAGTAGGTTAGTCCCAAAAATGATATAAATGTGTAAAGTAAAGCCCATAAACATCCAAAACGGGTAATATAATAGCATGGAACAAACAAAAATTGTAGATACGTTGGAGACATATCAACCGGTGCAGGATGACCCGGAACCTTCAAATGCCAAGACTAGGGCCACTGAACCACAACCCGACTTTCAGCCTGTCATATAGAAGTTGTGCGCAACAACAACACTTATTCTTTTGGGCCACATGACGCCTTGTAATAGGCTAGTTGAAAACAATGATCTACCATGCCATCGTGCATGTTTATTTGCACAACACTTTTGAACCGCCGATCTGATGTTGAAGGTATGCTACTTATGCTTATAATATCATCAATCATGCAGACTATATTCATCATATTCCCTGCATACAAGCAGATAACATGTGCCCTGGCGGTTTACCCCAGGGCGGGTCATGATGCCCCATAAAAAGTCATTGGTGACTGTATAGTCCATAACCAGGGCGGGTTATCAAAACCTCGCATATTCATATAACAAGTAAATAACATACCTGTGAAATTTGTTCATACTGTCGGCTTACCACCCCATATGCAGCAAGGGTAACAGCCCGAAGACGTAAGAGCACAACGCCAAAGTGCATAATCAAAAGATACTGGTGACTTATTGCCCAAAGCCAGGCCGGGTTAGCAACACTCCGGATATACTCAAATACGAGTCATAAGGACCAAGGCTACATGGCCTGAATCAATTTTAAACCATATATCAACATGGTACAAAGATATGAACGCAAAAAAATATTCAAAGTAAATAACAACTAAGACAAAACAAGGCCTTCATAGGCTGCCAAGCCTCAATATCAAGTGCTATTCAAGGGTCGCACAGCCACTGAGTTAATCCTTTATGCAAACCTGTAAGGCAGGCCTCACACGACCAATCGTCGTTTTAACCTTGACAAGTTCATGGTCTTTATAAGATTGACTATCAAGAGTACGGCGAGTCATTACAGGATTACCTGGGTGGAGTTGCAGACATACAAAGGCAGGATAACCCGGATTTTTGGTGAATACACCTGGCGTCCAAGCCGATCAAAAGGGTAATTGAAGCTACATTAATTGAATAGGAAGCCCCCAAGAGATTTGCAATCACGGCGTACAGGCCGGATCAGTAGGGTAGTCATAGCTATGCTCAATGAGCAGGAAGCCCCCAAGTAATTTTCATCAAGGCATACAAGTTGGATCAAGAGGGTAATCACAGCTATGCTCAATGAGCAGGAAGCCCCCAAGTGATCTTATGAACCAACAATAAAGACTCAGATACTTAGAAATGAAATGACGGAGGACCTGAATTATCAGAGATGCCGACTTTATTATGCTTCACAATAATATATGCATGGATGAAAATATGTACAACACAAGAGCCAGTGGCTTAAGTGTAATAAGGCCGAAGATGAGCAATGTTCCAGGGCCGGCGGGTCTCCTCCTCAAACTTGCGTCAGTCCTTGTGGTCTTGAATATCAATAAGGTAGTACGAACCATTGTTCAGATTTTAGCTGACCACAAAGGGCCCTTCCCAAGGTGGGGACAACTTGTGCATGTCTGTTTGATCCTGGATGAGCCGGAGCACCAAATCGCCTTCTTGAAAGGTCCGGGTTTTAACCCGGCGGCTGTGATAGCGACGCAAATCTTGTTGGTAAATCGCTGAACAAGCCGCCGCAAGGTCATGCTCTTCATCCAGAAGATCTAGAGCATCCCGATGTGCTTTTTCATTATTAGCTTCAACATAAGCCGCCACATGGGGCGAGTCATGACGGATGTTACTAGGGAGAACCACCTTTGCTCCATAAACCATGAAGAAAGGCGTACAACTCGTGGATCAGTTGGGGGTAGTATTGATACTCCAAAATACTGGGGGTAACTCCTCAACCCAACACCCCGGTGTAGCGATCCGACCTTAGACGGTCAAATCTCTGTGCATAAGTGTCATCCATGGAGGTAATGCTGACACACACAGTACTTGAAGGATTTATAACAGAGTGCAATCACACACTTATTACATTGAAATGTCTCAAAAGAGAACTTATTACAATAATATGGCTTAAGGCCATCTAAATAAGATAACAGCAGAAGCTTTGAAGGTAAATGAGTCCATCAACTCCAACGGCATAGCTGAGTGCATGACAACAACCTAGCGCACCTTACTCTTCATCTGAAAAGTCTGCAACATAATATGTTGCAGCCCAAAACAGGTCAGCACATGGAATATGCTGGCAAAATAACACTGTAGAGCAATGAACAAGGTAAATGCTAACACTACATGCATATATGGCTGGTGGAGGCTCTATGGTTATCATGTTTTTGCGAAAAGCCAGTTTTCCCTACTGCAAAGGAATATAGTTTATTTAACTACAAAGTTGGTTGATAAACATTGAGAATGGAAACCCCATCTCAATCCCAATTAAAAAGTAATTAACAACCCAACAAAATTAATTAAGAGTGATGAGATCAAATCAATAATTCAAGAACCAGATACTCAAGATGTCCATAACCGGGGACACGACTAACCATGATTAGTTTGTACACTCTGCAGAGGTTTGTGCACTTTTCCCCACAAGACTCGATCTCCTCCGTTGTATTTCTCGTACTACATGATGTTTGAGAAACGGATGACCGAGACATAGTCTTTCCGAAGAGGTCCCCTTAACCGATAGATAGGCTGATACTCCTACAATCCACTACATCTGCTAGCCCATCATGGAAAGGTTTCCCACAACTTACTCAACTATGCCAGACGCCATAATGGCTTGTGGCTGCACACGAAAGTTTCTAGCATGAATAATCTTATGATCCCTTTGAGCCTGGGTGGCCAACCATAGGATGATCACACGGATTCCCCGAATTCTCCTTGGACAACACTGGATTCCACAGGTGCCCACAAACAATCCACCCAGATGTGTGTTAAAGTATCCACCTTAAATAAACCCTTAGTTCATAATACTACTTACAACTGTCATGAATCACTCAAACCAAACCACGTCTACGAGCATAGCATAGCAGTATAAGCATAACGTAGATGTAACTCCGAGGGTTGGAAATAAAGGACAATAGGTTCTACCTCATCATCTACTTCCCAATACCCACATGTTAACAGATCCTACTCATGCAATGTTTGAGGGGCATAGCTAATGCATAAAAACTAGGTAATAAGGAGGTATGATCAAAGTGTTACTTGCCTTGCTGGCGATATGCAAACCTAGTGACTCGTAGTAGCACACTTCGCACTCCGGAAATTCTATCGCAAACAAACAATAGCATACATGAGCACTCAAGCATAGATGTAAGGTAAAAATTCAAAGGAAAAGATCAAATCTGAAAGTTCAACTAAAGAGCTTAGATTTGCAAAAAGAATCAATCAAATCAGAGCTACGAAACTCAAACTACGATCAAAAGAAATTCGAATTCAAATTTGCTTGAAACCAAATTTTAAATTGCCAAAATCGTGTTCAAGTTGATTAATTGGAAAGAGGGGTTCGAGACGAAGATTTTGGCGTTGGTTTCACTGGATTTGGACGAACGGTTAAAAAGTTGTGAGGGTTTGAAGATCAGGGCTAATCTGCGATAAAATTAATCAGATAGGTCCCTGGCGGAAAATAAAATAAAAAGAAAAAGACTAACGAACGAACGTTCGTTATCAGGGACAAAGGAACGAAAAACGTTCGTGAACAAAGACTTTCGAGTGAACGTTCGCTAAATAGCGAAACCGAAAAAACCAACTGAACCGATCTAACGAAAAAAACGAGAACAGTTTAGTCGGTTTTACCGGTCCAACAAAGAAAACTAGCGGCAGCGAGATCCGGCGAGTCCGACGGTGGCGCAGGCATCGGCGAGGCGGCGGGGCGGTAGCAGGGCGGCGGCGCGGCGCGGCGGAGCAGCAG
>NC_041387.1:30863518-30883856 GCF_002162155.2 Triticum dicoccoides
GCAGTGGCAGCAAGCGGCAGCGGCGGCGTGGCTCGGGAGGCGGGGCGTGGCGCGGCTCGGCGGCGGTGGCTGCAGTGGTGGGCGGCTCGGGGTGGAGAGGAGGGCGGCGGCGGCGGGGTATATAAAGAGGAGGGGGGATGCTTGCAGGAGGGGCAAAGGCGGCGGGGAGGCGAAGTCCGGCTCAGGGTGGGAGTCCGGCGGCGGTGCGACTCCCAAGCGGGGAAGGCGGCGGCGGCCCGGCTCGGCTGGGCCTTTGGCCTAGTCAGGAAAACTTTTTTTAAAATAAATTCCACCGAAGAAAGATCCTAAAAGAATAAAAAAAATACTAAAAATTCCAAAAACAATTTTCACCGTCTAAATAAAATATTTAGAACAAGGTGAACATTTTTCTGGCCTAAAAATGCATTTTTCAAAAATGCATATTTTTCTAATTCAAATAAAATAGCAATAAAGTTCCAAATAAAATATTTATTTGATTTTAACATTTTTCCTCCAATATCCCCCTCTCATTTTGGAGAAGTCATTTTATCTCCACTCATTTATTTTTATATTGGAAATATTTCGGAGAGAAAATTATAAAAATCAAAATGATCCTCTTTTCAAATTTGGGAAAATTAAAATATGAAAATAAATGAAATCCCCAACTCTCTCCGTGGGTCCTTGAGTTGCTTAAGATTTCTAGGATCACAAACAAAATGCAAATAAAATATGGTATGCATATGATGACCTATGTATAACATCCAAATTGAAAATTTGGGATGTTACAAACCTACCCCCCTTAAGATGAATATCGCCCTCGAGATTCGGGTTGGCTAGAAAATAGGTGGGGGTGGTCTTTCCGTAGGTCTTCCTCTTGTTCCCAGGTGGCTTCATCCTCGGTATGGTGGCTCCACTGAACTTTGCAAAACTTGATAACCTTGTTGCGCGTAACTCGGCTGGCAAACTCGAGAATCTTGACGGGTTTCTCCTCGTAGGTTAGGTCACTGTCCAACTGAGTTGCTTCCAGGGGCACTATATCTCTCAGAGGAATATCGGCCATCTCTGCATGGCACTTCTTCAACTGGGAAACGTGGAACACATCATGAACTCCTGACAATCCTTCGGGTAACTCCAACTTGTAGGCCACTTCTCCCATACGTTCCAAAACTCGGTATGGTCCTACAAATCTCGGGGCTAACTTTCCCTTAACTCCAAATCATTTAACTCCTCGCAGAGGTGACACACGAAGATATGCTATGTCTCCGATCTCATAGAATACCTCCTTGCGTTTGGAGTCTGCATAACTCTTCTGCCTGGACTAGGCTACCTTTAATCTGTCGCGAATCAACTTAACCTTCTCTTCACATTCCTTGATCAGATCTGGTCCAAACAACTGGCGGTCTCCAACTTCATCCCACATCAATAGTGTCCTGCACCTTCTTCCATACAAAGTTTCAAAAGGTGACATATTCAAACTAGCTCGATAACTGTTGTTGTATGAGAACTCCGCGTAAGGCAGCTTATCATCCCAACTGGATCCATAGTGTAATGCACAAGATCTCAACATGTCCTCCAGAATATGATTGACTCTCTTGGTATGCCCATCTGTCTTCGGATGAAAGGTTGTACTAAACTCTAGCCTGGTACCCAAAGTTTGATGCAACTGATGCCAAAACTTTGATGTAAACTGTGTTCCTCTATCTGATACGATGGTCCTCGGAACTCCATGCAGACATAGGATCCTGGTCATATATATCTTGGCCAACTTCGCACTCGTATAGGTAGTTTTCACTGGGATAAAGTGAGCCACTTTGGTCAAACGATCCACTACTACCCAGATAGAATCATATCCCGATCGGGTCCTAGGTAATCCAGTGATAAAATCCATGCCAAGCTTGTCCCACTTCCATTCGGGTATCGGCATGGGCTGCAGTAATCCTGTTGGCTTTTGATGTTTTGCCTTCACTCTCTGACATACATCACACACGGCTACATACTCAGCAATATCATTCTTCATACCCATCACCCAGAAATGCTCCTTCAAATCCAAATACATCTTGGTGTTTCCGAGGTGTATCGAGTATGGCGAGTCATGAGCTTCCTGAAGTATTAACTTCCTGATCTCTGCATTATTGGGTACGTACATGGGCGGATTTGGGCCTTAGGCAGCCCAGGCCATTGCCTGGGGTGTGGGATTTTTCCCGGTCTATATTTCGAGAAAAAAATTTGGCCTGGGGTGCATCCCACTTCCAAGCCCAGGCAGCCCAGACCAACTGGCCCAGCTGCCCAGGCCAACCGCCCCGCAACCGCGTGAACTGCCCCACATCACATGAACCAGCCGCACCTGCCCCATCCTTCCCCGGTTTCCCCGCTTGACGAACCCTAAGAAGGGCCTGCCGTCGGTGCCGCGCGCCGCCACCGCCTGCTGTCGTGCCGTCCGGCAGCGCCCCTGGCTCCGTATGGCCGTGGCCCCCCAGTTCCCCCTGTTCCAGCGCCCTCTGGTTGCTGCCCTGTCCGGCAAGGGCGCGAGTCGGTGACCCCATCTAGGGCGCGAGGCTGCAGGACATCTACTGCTTTTTGACCTGTCCGGCGAGGTGGTTCTCAGATAGCGCATAGGTACATCTTGATGCCACTGTTTTTTGTTTGGTGATGATTTTAGATAGTTGCTAGATGCACAGATGCCTGTTTCTAAAAATAGTTGCTAGATGCCATTGTTGTTGCTTGATGGTGCTATTTGTTAGATGTAGAAACCAATTTAGACATTGAGTAATTTTTGTTTCTATCAAATTTTATAGGAAGGCAAGATGAGAAAAAGAAACAAGACATTGATTTCTTTTTTTTCAAGTTCAAACCATGGGAACCGTGGAAGCAGGTCCTTCAACTCAAACAACTGATAATACCTCTAGTGTTAGAGCTGAACAAGGTTATCGCACATGTAAAGGCGTTTTGCCTTGTCCTAGAGGTAAGTTTTCACATTTTGCATCTATTATTAACTAGGTTTACCTATTATATTATGCACTGATTTGCATTTCAAAATTGATGATTGAAGGTTTAGTTTCTTCTGCTATTGAAGATATAGTCATGGGAGTCCCAGATCAACTAATCCTTTGATTTGGTATTATCTTTTGTATCATCTATATATGCTACGTATTGTCTTTTGATTTGTCTTGATTTATTAGTTAACCCACCATAAAACAAATGCTACCATTGAATATTATGTTTGGTTTCTTCTTAGTTATGCAACATAGATGGACTTTTGTATGCCTTGAAACTGGCATTTTTTGGGGGTAGTTTTTAGCCCTTAGTTTCTCGCCTGGGGCGTCAGCCAATCCTGAGTCCGCCACTGGGTACGTATACATGGTCCTCAAACCATAAGGTTTCATGCTCATCCTCTCGAAAACCCTTGGCTTTTCCTTTACTCATTTTCTCCTTTATCTCAGCAATTTCCTTGTCATCCTTCTGAGCTTCTCGAATCTTTCCCAATAATGTTGACTAAACCTCCATTGCTGCAACAAAACCTCTTGGAACTATCTCCAAACGAAGTTCCTTGAGATTGTCAACTAACTCCTGCGGTAATCCTCCGCTTACGAGGGTATTGATATAACTCTTCCAGCTCAAAGCGTCTGCTATGACATTGGCCTTTCCTGGATGATAATGCAGCTTCATATAATAATCCTTTATAAGCTCCAACCATCTCCTCGGTCTGAGATTCAGCTCCTTCTAAGTGAAAATGTACTTCAAACTCTTATGATCCGTGTACACATCGCAGTGGTTTCCAATAAGAAAATGTCTCCAGGTCTTAAGCGCATGCACTATGGCTGCTAACTCCAAATCATGCGTGGCATAATTCAATTCATGCGGTCGAAGCTGACGTGAGGCATATGAAACAACTCTTCCGTCCTGCATAAGTACACCTCCAAGTCCTTGGTGAGAAGCGTCGCAATACACTTGGAAATCCTTGTGTATATCTGGAAGAATTAGCATTGGGGATGTAACCAAACATTTCTTCAACTCTTGAAAACTGGCCTCACATTCTTCGGTCCACTTAAACTTGGTGTCCTTTTTCAACAACTCCGTCATGGGCTTCGCAATCTTGGAAAAATTCTCAATGAATCTCCGATAATATCCAGCGAGTCCAAGAAAACTGCAGATCTCTCCAACTGAGGTGGGTGCCAACCACTCTGTGACTGACTGAACCTTGGTAGGGTCTACTGCTATACCTTCTCCTGATATAACATGTCCAAGAAATCCTACTTCCTTCAACCAAAACTCACATTTGCTGAACTTGGCATATAACTGATGTTCCCCAAGCTTCTCGAGAACTAAATGCAAATGCTCCTTGTGCTCCTCTTCATTCTTTGAGTATACCAAAATATCATCAATGAACACCATAACAAACTTATCCAAGAACTCCATGAACACCTTATTCATCATACTCATGAAATAGGTAGGGGTATTTTTCAATCCAAATGACATAACCATGTACTCATATAGCCCGTACCTTGTGGTGAAAGTTGTCTTAGCTATATCCTGTTCTCGAATCTTTAGCTGGTGGTATCCTGATCGTAGATTGATCTTGGAAAAGACTTTAGCTCCTTGCAGCTGGTCAAACAAATCATTGATCATCGGTAGTGGGTACTTGTTCTTGATCGTCACTTCATTCAATGCACGATAGTCAACAACCATTCTTAACGATCCATCCTTATTTTCAACTAAGAGCACTGGGGCTCCCCAAGGTGACGAACTTGGTCGAATGTGACCTTTCTCCAATAACTCCTTAATCTGCTTCTTAATTTCCTCCAAATCATTTGCGGGCATTCGGTATGGCCTCTTCGATATTGGTTCGGTGCCTGGCAACAGCTCTATCAAAAACTCTATATCTCGATCTGGCGGCATGCCTGGTAGTTCCTCTGGAAATACATCTGGGTAATCCTTCACCACAGGCACTTCCTCCTGAACAACTCCTGAGAGCGAGTTAACTTGGGTCCTCTTCGGCGCATGCCGAGACACATACTTAATTCGTTTACCTTCTGGGGTGGTGAGCAGAATTGAGTTGCTAGTGCAATCAATGTTTCCTCCATACATCGATAGCCAATCCATGCCTAGTATCACATGCAATCCTTGTGACTCAAGAATTATTAGGTCTGAGGGGAAAACATGTCTACCTATGCTCAATGGCATCTGAAAACATCCTTGGCTTGCCATATACTCCGCTCCTGGCGAGCTTACTAACATAGGTGTCTTAAGAACTTAGGTGGGCAACTTATACTTGTCCATAAACCCCCTCAAAATGTATGAATGTGATGCACCAGTATCAAAAAGAACGACTGCAGTAAATGACTTAACCAAAAACTTACCTATAACAGCATCTGGCTACTCTTCAACCTCCTCCACGTTAACGTGGTTCACTTGTCCCCTCTTGAAAGGGTTGGGCTTCTTCCCAAAGCTTCCATTTCTGTTGTCATTCTTCAACTCAGAACAATCATTGGTGTAGTGCCCAGTCTTCCCGCACTTGTAACAGGTGACATGACTCAAATCCTTCTTGGCAGGTGTTCCTGGGTTGGAACAGTTCTGGTTGCTGCTTTCTCCATTCCCATTTCCATTCTTGGGGCCACTGTGGTTATGCAAACTTCCTCCATTGTGAGTGTGGCCTCCATGGTTATGGGTATATCCTCCCGAGGTCGGGTAAAACGGGGCTTCTGCGATGCTCCAGAATTATACTTCCCTTGTCCATATTTCCTTTTGCGGCTCTCTATCTGCTGCTGCTTCCCTTCAATCATAAGAGCCCTATCTACCAACTCCTGGTAGTTAGCAAATGTTGCCACCATCAACTGCATACTCAGCTCATCATTCCGCCCTTCCATAAACTTCTCCTGCTTTGCGGCATCTGTGGCCACATCATCCGAGGCATAGCGAGCTAACTTACTGAACTCATCCACGTACTTCCCTACAGTACGGTTTCCCTGGCGTAAGTTGCGAAACTCACGCTTCTTCGTGCTCATAGCTCCAGTTGAGACATGTGTAGTGCGGAACGCTTGCTGAAATTGTTCCCAAGTGACATTGGCTATGGGGAATGCAGTTGTGTAATTCTCCCACCACGAGGTTGCGGGTCCATCCAGTTGATGTGCGGCAAAGCGCACCTTCTCAGCATCTGTGCAACCTGCGGTGGTCAACTCCCTTCCAATCCTGCATAGCGAGTCATCAGCAACAATCGGCTCGGTGCTACTGGAAAACACCGGCGGATTCAACCTCAGAAAACGGGCTAAGTTATCAACTGGAGGTGGTGGCGGTGGGTTGTTATTGTTGTTGTTGTTGTTGTTGCCTTGGTTCTGGACTAGCAACTGCATTAAGGCATCCTGCTGTTGGATCAACTGAGTGAGCTCCGGTGGGAAGACAAATCCGCGGTCACATCTCAGAGGCATCTGATGGGTTTAGAGGGGAGAGATTAGAATATAATGAGGTCTAAAGAGAAAATCACTACCCATATGCACATGAGACAAACACATTCATATCACACCACTCAATTCAAACACGGGCATACAAACGATCTAGCTACCATTACAAAATACTCGGACTACTACTATATACATGGGGAAATACTACTGATAATATGGTGGTCATCTAGAAATTTTGATCGGTGGAAGACTCCATGATATCCGCTCCTGCTTCAACTTCATAATCATCATCACTACTGTCGGGGTCGGAGTCAGTGTCGTCGATGATGATGTAGTCTTGAGAACGGATGTCCTCCTCGGGTGCGGGATCTCCCATGAATACTCCTAGCTTCTTATTCAAGTCTTCATTCTTCTCCAGTAGCACTACGACTTCCTACTCATATCCATCGCGTGAAGACTTGAGTTCCTCTTCAAGCTCCATGTTCCTGGTCATCACCTTCTTCAGATCTATCATGCTGGCGAACATTTGGTTCTCCTGGCGGCGAATGTGTTGGTTTAACTCCTGGATGAAGGCCACAATGGACTTGTCCCTCCTGGTGTTGGTCATCTCCCATTGCTCATCTCGGCACCCACATATCTGGTAGATGGTGTCCTTAAAATCCTTGTTGTAGACTTCGCTGATACGTCCCATGGCGATGTGGGCTGCCATGCTCTTTCCTAGACTCCAGGTTGCTGCATCAAAGGAAAACTCTATGGGCTCAGTAACTGGCGCGAATGTCTTTCCTGGAACATGAACTCGTATCATCCAACGCCCCTCTTCTGGTAAATTGGTGGTGTAGGTCCCGGTGAATTTGGTATTCCAATGTTCAGGTACCTAGTGACTTCCTTCAAGTGTCGTCCAAAGGGCGTGTCTTCATCCGGTTGAGCAAACTTGTTCCTTGGGTCCGCCATCTATAGAGTGGAAAATGGAGAGGAGTCAGAAATGAGTAGAGAAGAGTGACCTATGGCTTATCTTAGTGGTCGTGTCCTATAGTCAGTGTGTGCTCTGATACCATCTTGTAGCGATCCGACATCAGACGGTCAAATCTTTGTGCATAAGTGTCATCCCTAGATCGGTAATGCTGACACAGACAGTACTTGAAGGATTTATAACAGAGTGCAATCACACACTTATTACATCAAAATGTCTCAAAAGAGAACTTATTACAATAATATGGCTTAAGGCCATCTAAATAAGATAACATCAAAAGCTTTGAAGGTAAATGAGTCCATCAACTCCAACAGCATAGCTGACTGCACGACAACGACCTAGCGCACCTTACTCTTCGTCTGAAAAGTCTGCAACATAATATGTTGCAGCCTGAAACGGGCCAGCACATGGAATATGCTGGCAACATAACACTGTAGAGCAATGAACAAGGTAAATGCTAACACTACATGCATATATGGCTGGTGGAGGCTCTATGGTTATAATGTTTTTGTGAAAAGCCAGTTTTTCCCTATTGCAAAGGAATATAGTTTATTTAACTACAAAGTTGGTTGATAAACATTGAGAATGGAAACCCCATCTCAATCCCAATTAAATAATAATTAACAAGCCAACAAAATTAATTAAGAGTGATGAGATCAAATCAATAATTCAAGAACCAGATAATCAAGATGTCCATAACCGGGGACACGGCTAACCATGATTAGTTTGTACACTCTACAGAGGTTTGCGCACTTTTCCCCACAAGACTCGATCTCCTCCGTTGTATTTCTCGTACTACATGATGTTTGAGAAACGGATGACCGAGACACAGTCTTCCCGAAGAGGTCCCCTTAACCGATAGATAGGCCGGTAGTCCTACAATCCCCTACATCTGCTAGCCCATCACGGAAAGGTTTCCCACAACTTACTCAACTATGCCAGAGCCCATAATGGCTTGTGGCTGCACACGGAAGTTTCTAGCATGAATAATCTTATGATCCCTTTGAGCCTGGGTGGCGAACCATAGGATGATCACACAGATTCCGCGGGATCTCTTTGGACAACACTGGATTCCCCAGGTGCCCACAAACCACCCAGATGTGTGTTAAAGTAGCCACCTTAAATAAACCCTTAGTTCATAATAGTACTCAAAACTGTCATGAATCACTCAAACCAATCCACATCTACTTGCATAGCATAGCAGTATAAGCATAACGTAGATGTAACTCCGAGGGTTGGAAATAAAGGACAATAGGTTCTACCTCATCATCTACTTCCCAATACCCACATGTTAACAGATCCTACTCATGCAATGTTTGAGGGGCATAGCTAATGCATAAAAACTGGGTAATAAGGAGGTATGATCAAAGTGTTGCTTGCCTTGCTGATAATCTGCAAACCTAGGGACTTGTAGTAGCATGATTCGCACTCCGGAAATTCTATCGCAAACAAACAATAGCATACATGAGAACTCAAGCATAGATGCAATGGAAAAATTCAAAAGAAAAGATCAAATCTGAAAGTTCAACTGAAGAGCTTAGATTTTGAAAAAGAATCAATCAAATCGGAGCTACGAAACTCAAACTACGAGCAAAAGAAATTTGAATTCAAATCTTCTTGAAACCAAATTTTAAATTTTAAAAATCATGTTCAAGTTGATTAACTGGAAAGAGGGGTTTGAGACGAAGATTTTGGCATTGGTTTCACTGAATTTAGAGAATGGTTAAAAAGTTGCGAGGGTTTGAAGATCAGGGGCTAATCTGCGATAAAAATAATCGCGGATAGGTCCCTGGCCGAAAATAAAATAAAAAGGAAAAGACTAACGAACGAACGTTCGTTATCAGGGACAAACGAACGAAAAACGTTCGCGAGCAGAGACTTTCGAGTGAACGTTCGCTAAATAGCGAAACCAAAAAAACCAAACCAACCGAAGCGATCTAACAGAAAAAAAACAAGGACGGTTTTGTCAGTTTTACCGGTCCAACAAAGAAAACTGGTGGCGGTGAGATCCGATGAGTCCGATGGCGGCGCGGGTAACAGCAAGGCGGCAGCAGGGCGGCGGCGCGTCACGGCGGCGCAGCTGTGGCAGCAAGCGGCGGCGGCGGCGGCGAGCAACGGTAGCGGCGGCGTGGCTCGGGGGGCGTGGCGCGGCGCAGCTCGGCGGCGGTGGCTGCGGTGGTGGGCGGCTCGGGGTGGAGAGGAGGGCGGCGGCGGCTTGGTATATAAAGAAGAGGGGGCTGCTTGGAGGAGGGGCAAAGGCGGCGGGGAGGCGGAGTCCGGCTCGGGGTGGGAGTCCGGCGGCGACGGCCCGGCTCGGTTGAGCCTTTGGCCCAGTCAGGCAAAACTTTTTTTTAAATAAATTCTGCCGAAGAAAAATCCTAAAAGTTAAAAAAATCTAAAAATGCCAAAAACAATTTTCACCGTCTAAATAAAATATTTAGAACAAGGTGAACATTTTTCTGGCCTAAAAATGCAATTTTCAAAAATGCATGTTTTTCTAATTCAAATAAAATAGCAATAAAATTCCAAATAAAATATTTATTTGATTTGAACATCTCCAATATTCCCCTCTTATTTTGGAGAAGTCATTTTATATCCATTCATTTATTTTAATATTAGAAATATTTCAGAGAGAAAAAATATATAAATCAAAATGATCCTATTTTCAAATTTGGGAAATTCAAATATGAAAATAAATTAAATCCCCAGCTCGCTCCGTGGGTCGTTGAGTTGCTTAAGATTTCTAGGATCACAAAAAAAATGCAAATAAAATATGGTATGCATATGATGACCTATGTATAACATCCAAATTGAAAACTTGGGATGTTACACCCGGCGTCCTCTGCAAAGGGACCATAAGCCAGGGTTTATGCCTCTCAAGATTTCTTGATTGGCTCTTTCAGCTTGACCATTGGACTGGGGGTGAGCCTCTGGTGATACATCAAGACGAATATGCTCTTGTTGACAGAATTCTTTTATAGCACCCTTGGACAGATTAGTGCCATTATCAGTTATAATGTCGTGAGGATAAAACAGAAAATCACCTTTTTGATGAATTGAACCGTCGTTGCCGCGTCACACTTGCTGACCGGCTCTGCCTCAACCCACTTTGTAAACTTGTCAACGGCCACCAAGAGGTGAGTATTTTTGTCCTTGGATCTTTTAAAAGGTCCAACCATGTCCAGCCCAGACTGCAAACACCAAGTAATTGGAATCATCTGCAATTCTTGAGCCGGCACCTGAGCTCATCTTGAAAATTTCTGACAACCATTACACTTGCTAACCAAATCCTCTGCATCAGCATGAGCCGTCAGCCAATAAAACCCATGACAAAAAGTATTAGCCACGAGAGACTTAGAGACAGCATGATGGCCACAATCTACTTCATGAATCTCCCGTAGAATCTCACGGCCCTCCTCAGGAGAAACACAACGCTGAAACGCCCCTATGACACTGCATCGGTGCAACTCGCCATTGACAATAGTCATTGACTTAGACTGTTGGGGTATCTACCTGGCCAAAGTTTCATCTTCAGGTAACTCGCCCCACGTCATATAAGCCAAATATGGAACTATCCAATCAGGAATAGCATGAAGAGTCGCCACCAACTGTGCTTCTGGGTTAGGAACAACAAGATCTTCCTCCGTAGGCAATTTAACTGAAGGGTTAAGCAAAATATCAAGGAAAATATTAGGTGGTACCGGCTTACACTGGGACCCCAGCCGGCTTAAAGCATCATCCGCCTCATTTTTCATGTGATCAACATGTTCCACTTGATAACCCTTGAAATGACCGGTAATAACATCAACCTCTCAGCAATAAGCCTCCATGAGTGGGTCCTTGAAATCCCAAGTTCCTGAAACTTGCTGAGCCACCAAATTTGAGTCGCCAAAGCACCTTACCCGGCTTAGATTCATATCTTTAGCCATCCAAAGACCATGGAGCAAGGCCTCATACTCAACTGCACTGTTAGTACAAGGGAACATTAACCTTAAAACATAGCAAAACTTATCACTTCGTGGGGAAATCAAAACAACTCCAGCCCCCGAGCCTTCCAACTGCCTGGATCCATCAAAATGAATAGTCCAATATGTGTTATCAGGCTTTTGCTCTGGCATCTGTAGCTCTGTCTAGTCATTGATGTAATCCACAAGTGCTTGAGACTTGATAGTTGTCTGGGGCATGTATTTCAAACCATGGGTTCCAAGCTCAATGTCCCACTTGGCCACCCGGCCTGTGGCTTCTCTGTTTTGAATAATATCCCCTAAGCAAGCAGAACTGACCACAGTGATGGGATGACCAAAGAAATACTACTTCAATTTACGACTAGCCATGAACACTCCATAAACCAGCTTCTACTAATGTGGGTACCTCTGTTTAGATTCAATGAGTACCTCACTGACATAGTAAACCGGCCTCTGAACCAGATACTCCTTTCCTGATTCTTTTCTTTCCACAACAATCGCCACGCTGACGGTTCTGCTGTTAGCGGCCACATAAAAAAGTAAGGGCTTCTTATCAATGGGAGCTGTAAGGATTGGCGGCTCAGCCAGCTACTTTTTCAGTGCCTCAAACACCTGATTAGCAACATCACTCCAGACAAAGTGATCTGTTTTCTTCATCATTTGGTACAGAGGGATAGCCTTTTCACCCAAACGGCTTATAAACCGGCTCAAAGCCGCAATACGACCCGCCAGACACTGGACGTCATTGACACACACCGTCTTAGCCAAAGAGGTGATAGCCTTGATTTTCTCCGGGTTAGCTTCAATGCCTCTTTCAGAAACCAAAAAACCCAATAGCTTGCCTGCTGGCACACCAAAGGCACTTGGTTGGGTTAAGCATCATCTTGTAGACCCGGAGATTATCAAAGGTCTCTTTCAAATCATCTATCAAGGTCTCCTTCTTCCTGGATTTTACAATGATATCATCCACATAAGCATGAACATTGCGTCCAATCTGGTTGTGGAGGCAATTTTGAACGCACCACTGATAAGTCGCCTGGGCACTCTTGAGCCCAAAAGGCATAGACACATAATAGAAGGCTCCAAAAGGAGTGATGAAAGTTGTCTTCTCCTGGTCCTTAACTACCATCTTGATCTAACGATAACCAGAATAAGCATCCAGAATGCTCAAATGCTCACAACCCGCCATAGCATCAATGATCTAATCAATACGAGGGAGAGCAAAAGGGTCAGTCGGACAAGCCTTATTAAGATCTATGTAATCCACGCACATGCGCCAGGTGCCGTTCTTCTTAAGTACCAGCACTGGGTTAGCCAACCATTCAGGATGAAAAACTTCAACGATGAACCCAGCTGCCAAGAGCGGGGCCACTTCTTCACCAATGGCCTTACGCCTTTATTCACTAAAACAATGAAGGAATTGCTTGACGGGTTTAAACTTTGGATCAATATTGAGAGTGTGCTCAGCGAGTTCCCTCGGTACACCTGGCATGTCTAAAGGCTTCCATGCAAAGATGTCCCAGTTCTTGCGGATGAACTCGATGAGCGTGCTTTCCTATTTTGGATCCATATTAGCACTGATACTGAACTACTTGGATGAGTCACCAGGAACAAAGTCAACCAGCTTAGTGTCATCTATCGACTTAAACTTCAATAAGGGGTCATGCTCTGTGGTTGGCTTTTTCAAAGGTGTCATATCTGCTGGGTCAACATTATCTTTGTAGAACATCAACTCCTCTGTTGCACAAACAGACTCAGCATAAGCAGCATCACCCTCTTCATACTCCAAAGCTATCTTCCTGTTGCCATGTACTGTGATGGTACCCTTACGACCCGGCATCTTGAGCTGCAGATAAACATAACAAGGTCGTACCATAAATTTAGCATAAGCTGGCTGTCCAAACAGGGCGTGATAAGGGCTCTTGATCTTGACTACTTCAAAAGTCAATGTCTCAGCTCTGTAATCATGCTCATCGCCAAAGGACACTTCCAAAGTTATCTTACCCACCAGGTATGCCGACTTACCGGGCACCACCCCATGACAAATAGTAGAAGACGGCTTAAGATCTTTGTCAGTCAAATTCATACGGCGGGAAGTATCATAATAAAGGATATTGATGCTGCTGCCTCCATCCATGGGCACCTTGGTAAACTTATACCCTCCAACCTGAGGAGCAACCACCAAAGATAATTGACCCGGATTATCAACCCGGGGCGGGTGATCCTCACGGCTCCATACAATAGGATGTTCAGACCATCACAAGTATCAAGGGACTGCCGGCTCAACCGCGTTCACTGCCCGCTTATGAATCTTCTGGTCTCGTTTGCATAAACTCGTGGTAAACACATGATATCGACCACTATTCAGCTGCTTCGGATGTCTGTTGCTGCTGATTCCCTTGACTAGGTTGCTGATTAAAACCACCTTGACTGCCTTGGCCCTGAAAACTGGAGCTTGAGCCGCCACCTCCAAAGCCAGGTCCATGAGAGCCAGATCCTGACCCGTCATGCGGGCCATGTTTGTTCTGGAAAAAACTAGAGTTTCTATACTCCCTCATGATGAAGCAATCTTTCCACATATGACTGGCCGGCTTCTCTTGCGTATTGTGCTTTGGGCAAGGCTGATTCATCATCGCCTCAAGGTTGAACTTTGGCCTGGGGCACTGATGACTTCCCCTTGCGACAATGATTATTATTCTGCATATTGGTGTTAGCCACAAAGTCTGAACTGCTGTCGGCTTTGCTTTACCATTGTTACCTTGACCTGCCATATTGTGCTTCTGCCCCTTGGCATTGCTGTTCCTTTTTCCCTTGACAGCCTTCTCCTCATCAGACTCAGGGTCCTTAGTACTATCAGAGTCGGCATATTTGACGAGAGCAGCCATGAGCTCTCCCATATCATTACAGTAGTGCTTAAGCCGCCCCAGCTTCTGCTTAAGGGGAAGGAATCGGCAATTCTTTTCCAACATCAGGACAACTGAACGGCGTTGATACTGTCCGACGAGTGGATAACGGCCGAGATCCGGTACACCCAATTGGTTGTAGACTTGCCCTCACCCTGGACACAAGAGTCTAAATCAAGAATTGACATAGGCTGCTTGCACGTGTCTTTTTGAAATTTTGGATAAAACGCGTCTTCAATTCATCCCATGACTTGATGAAGTTAGGGGGCAATCCTTTTAGCCAAGTGCGTGTCGGCCCGTCCAACATCATGGTGAAGTATTTAGCACATGCAGCATCACTGACATCCAACATCTCCATGGCCATCTCATAGCTCTCAATCCAGGCCTCTGGGGGCTGATCCGCCGTGTAGTTAGGCACCTTGCGGGGGCCCTTAAAATCCTTGGGCAAGCACTCATTACGTAAAGTCGGCACTAAGCATGGCACACCAAGGGTTCTAGAGGTTACTCCTGCCTCCACAGACACCGATGGGTAAACCGGAGATTGTTGTTGAGCCACCAACTGAGCCACTAGCTCAGCCTCTTGACGCGCCCTGCCCTGATCCACCAGAGCTTGAGCATTGTTATCCGCACGAGGCGGGTCATGCCTACATGGCTGGTTATGGTGCCGCTCACTGCTTGAAACTGCTGGCGACTCAATATGCCTGATGTAACTTTGGCTTTGACGAGGGGTTGAATGAATCCGATCATAGCTGTATGAGTAAGCCGCCTATTGAGCCACCGCTGTCTGAAGAAGTTCTCCAGCCCTTCGTATCTCCATCGCGGCTAGAGACTCGCCTTCAACGGGAAGAGCCGCCAATCGTGTAGCCGCAACAATCATATTGTCCAGAGGGTTAGAGTAATGACTCGGCGTGTCGGAACATGCTGAGGCGGAGTCAAGCTCAAACGAGGCGGGTCTACAGCACGTGGTCGAACCGGTGTTCCGGTCACGGGTGCCTTGACAGCCCGGTTCACCACAGGCGGGTCACTGGTTCCTGCCCCAGGTGTATTGAAGAGGTTCCTAGCCTCAAACTCTGTGGGTAGACGATTCTGGTGCCTCCTCCTCATAACAACATTTGAAGCATTCTGATCCAAGGTGAGCCGGAACGACTCTGCCCAAATCTATTGTGATTGTGCGTCCAAGGCGGCTCGCTCTGTCGCCATCCTAGCAGTCTCAGTAGCAAGTTCTTCCTTGGCTTGAGCTATCTCATCTCGCAGCTTAGGGACATCCACTTTGTGATGTGCTTGAGTCTCTAGGGTTACCTTTGCCCCCATTAAAGTTGCCAAAGCGTCCAAAAGCTCGGCCAGAACCTGAGCCGGCAGGCGCGTGGAGCCGCTTGCCCCGGCCGTCGCTGCAGTCATTGAACTGGAAGTCATAGCCACAACAGTTGTTGAACTAGAACATAAAAGCGCGTATTGATGTGCCCGTCAATTATAAGGTAGAATGAGAAAAATATAGTAGTATATTTGAATAATCTAAAAAATATGTAGACATTAAATTTCAAAAAATCTCTGATGAACATTGCTTGGGTCAGTGATGTAGAACAAGGAAAATAATTGTATGTTTTGTTCAAGCTAGCAGATATTCTGATTTCACAATACCGCCGGCTCAAATGGGTCACACTAATGCTACATACATATTATCGTGGTGTTTACAATTCTGTTCAAAGCTGAGCGTACCATGTATCATGGGCAGATCTATGTCCCTCCAGCCTTCTGCTAGATAAGTTTCTATAGCGATTTTGTATGAAAAACTGAAAATAATAAGATTGTAGACACTCCAGGATTTCGAGAATTTTCTATGTTAGCCAATGTGTTCTGAATTCAACGGCTCCATCTTGTACATGCACACTTGTGACTTCAGCTCACCTTTCCATGACTTTGTTATTTGCTTAAAGAGTTGTACCTCCTTTGTTTCAAAAAAGTAAAAAAAGAGTTGTACCTCCTTGGATGCTCTATGAAACAAAAACTCCCCACTATATCATCTTTTAACATTGGTCCCTGCATATTGCAAAATCTATACAACAAAATAGTAATGTTCATATAGCTTCAAATTGTGAGGATAAGAAAAGGTTGGTACAGAGATAACTTACAGGAACTTAGTTATATTCACTACAAAAAAAATACACTTCCGTGATGATACGTGTTTGTCACAGTAGGTCGCGTTTTTTTTCATGCATGTACATCCATGACGATTTTATGACAAAATCAAGATAGTCATACCTGTGTTGTCGTAGAAGTGTTCCATGACATTACCAAAATTATCATCACGGAAGTGTCCACTTCCATGACGATAAATCACGCGTCACAGAAGTGCGTTCGTCAAGGGTGACCGACACGTGACATCCACCGTAACGGAATGCTGTTAAGCTATCGGGTCGGGTTTTGGATCCGATAACCCATTAACAGCCCCGACCAATGGGGATTTTCCACGTGTAAAATCATCATTGGCTGGAGGAAACACGTGTCGGCTCATCGTTGGGACAGATGTCATCCACTCGCTGGACAGAAGGCGCCTATGATACATCGACACGTGGCACGGCCCAACAGAGGCCCATTCCTGTGAAAAGGCCAGCCCGTTTGACTTGGTCAAAAGGTGGCGGGCCGGCCCATGGAAAACCTGTTAACGGCTTGTTCGCATATAGCCCATTTACAGCCCGCTAACCCAAGGCCCGTTACGCCCTATCAGAATTAGGCCCAGTAGCGTCATCTGGGCCATCAAATATGATTCCAGCCCGTTTTCACTTCTGGCCCATGTATGGCCCATGACGTCTTTGGCCCATATGAGGCCCTTTGTAACTCTTGGCCTATTAACGACCCGTGGTGAAACTGGCCCGTAATGAATAGTGTATCACTTTACACCCATTAACGGCCCATGGTGAGACTGGCCCGTAATGAACAGTGTATCACCTTAAACCCATTAACAGCCCTTTATTCTGTTGGGACGTTTCTAGCCCATGTTATCTTTCGGCCTTCTCGGAGCCCATTTATTCTTGGGCTCATTTCCAGCATTCATTTACTTACGGCCCGTTACTGTCATTTTCTGCTTGTGGGCCAAATTCAGCCCCTGGTTACAGTCGGACGGTTTGTGGTCCATTAATACGTTGGGCCGTTTTCATAGCGTCATCAAATACGGCCTATTAACGATGGCCTGTTATGGTTGGCCCATGAACGGACGATTCCAACTCTAGCCCATTTACGACCATAATGCGGTCTGTTTGGCCCATGTTTGGCCAATCGATCGTACGACCCATATAAGGCCCTTTGATGATACGGCCCGCAGAAGGCCCATTGTTTCTACGGCCAGTAGAAGGCCCATTGTTTCTACGGCCTGTAGAAGGCCCACTGTTTCTACGGCCTGTAGAAGGCCCACTGCTTCTACGGCCAGTAGGAGGCCCAGTGTCACTACAGTAAATATTAGCCCATGGTTATTGTGGCCTAGTTTTAAAAAATAGGTTATTGCAGTCACTAGCAAACCGCGGAAAAAGAACTGCAATGACTACAAGCAAAAAAGTAAACAAGACAACAAGGAAATTAATAAGCAAGCAACTAACGCTAGGCTATCACGGCTATTACACATATCACATCCATTGGGCATCAAAGTTCTCCACCGGTGCAAATATAGGGAACAAAGCAGCATATCATATACACTGGTTGTCAAAGTTGGCGACCAGCGCAAATAAACACCGCAGCAAAACAAATCCAGAACTGAAACCACTTCAGAAGATCTCAAGAAACAATATCCTGGGTACCCATAATGCTGGCAAGATGCTTAGCAAGCTTATTAACTTTCTCTTATTTGGCGCTTAAATCCTCCAGCGCTTGCTGTTGCACTAGGAAATATGCATATGAATTCTGCAGGGACTTCCTCAGTTCTTCAGCTTCCTGTCGCAGCACATCTGATCGATGTGTTTCAACTTGAAGTTGAGACACAAGAAGACGAACTGATTCAGGCAGCGAGTTCGAAGAGCTTGTGCCAGCAGTAGTGGCTAGTAACTCGAACACTACATCAAGACAGGACTTTTGGGTTCTCTCACTGTCGTCAAGATAGTTTTTATCAGCTTTCTTAGAGACCAACAAGGATGTCTCACTATCTTGAACCTTATCTGCATTACTTCCTTTACCATTGGATAACGCGGTACTGTTCTCCAATATTTTGTCCGCATTCTAAAAGAGAAACAAGCAGACACATCACATGTTTAGCATGTTGTATATGAAACTCATTTTGGTAAATGAGTTTAGTAGTAAAGTGGACAGGATAACAGCATGAAACAAACATATATCTATGTACCATGGTCACTTTATGGTCTATATCATTCTAGTTTTTGTTGTCAAATCAAGATAGAGACACAGTTCAAATAATATTTGTTCAAGACAAAGCAGAATAGACAGAATATAAGTGTGGGTATCTATAGATCAATAACAACACTTGTAATGTGCATGACATGAGAACATAACTGTTTATTCAATTGAAACTGAAATCAACATAGAGTAGGTTACACCAGCAAACCAATTAAAGAAACAGGTTTAAAACATACATGTTGCGCCATTGGAGTTTCAATTCCATCCTTTAAATTTGAAAATAGTTGGTATGAGTAAATATAGTAATGCAAGAGCAAAGGAGTATGAACCATAGCTATAGAACTTGACCTGAGAACAAATCTTCTTCTCCTTCAAGCGTTGAGTTGGGATTCTGAGTGGTTGTCCTTGTGCTTTGGGCACTGCAGTTCCCTTACTAACTGCTCGTGTTTGGGTGCTCTGTGGTGGAGACAATGTTGTGTCAACTGGAACTGGGTTACTATCTACCGGGGTTGGGGTTAGAAGGGGTGTAGCTGGTTCTCTGTCCAACTGGGTAGGGGTACAATCTGCGAGAGTCTGGGTTATGTGTGGTGGATCTGGTCCTTGGGCAAGTACAATCGTGGTTCTATCTGCATCAACTGGTAGCACTATCTTTTCTGAAGACCGTGTTTTTACTCCCTTAGATATTACCATCACGCTCTCCAATTCAAATGGCTGATAAACAAGAAAAGTAATTGAAAGTATAGACATGTATGATAGACAGGTGCAATGGATAGTGGGGAATAAAAGAGGGCATGAAATAATTCATATTTATGTTGTCTAACCAAACAGGATAGCATGACACAATTTCACATATATGATGGCTAACTAAACATGATAGCATGACACAATTTCACATTATGATGGCTAACTAAAAAAGATGGAAAGACATAGTTCAAAATATGAGACTATGTAAACAGGATGACATGACATAACTATATAATGTGTTTATTAAATAGTTTGGCATGCCATAATTCACATACATTCATGGATAGAATGCCATAATTCAAAATATGATGACTGTAAACACTAAATAGGATGAGATGATATAACTATATGATGTATTTATTAAATGGGTTGCCATGCCATAATTCAGATAGATGATGTGTATGTACTATGTAAACATGATGACATGATATAATTCAAATATATGATTTATATAGTAAGCAAGTAAGCAGATGGCAATCCATATATGATGTAAAAACTAAGCAATGCAAGACAACATGCATGACATGGGTAATATAACCCTGCCAAGTTTGAGCATAGACCTCAGGGGGAAATAGGACTAGTCATCAGTCTCTGAATCCTCCTCTGAGGAGCTCTCTGTAACCACCAAGATGTCTGCTTCAGCAGGTAGCATTGTCTGCTCTGAATACATTGTTTTCACTCCAGATACTTCCATCACCGCTTCAAATGGCTGATGCACAGGAAGAGTAGTTGAATATACAAACATTGTCGACAAATGGAACACGTAATACAAAAAATGATAGCATGATATAATTCACATACATGATGATTAGCTAAACAGCATGGCATTGCATAATTCACATATATAATGCCTTTGCAACAAGATAGCATTGTATAATTCACATATATAATGTCTTGCAATAAGATGGCAATGCATAATTCACATATATGGTAATTAGACACTGAACAGGTGGCATTCACACAAAGCATATCTAAACTAATCAAATGACATAGCAATGCGAGACACCATACGCACGATATGAGCAACATAACCCTGCCAAGTTA
>NC_041387.1:30883996-30886339 GCF_002162155.2 Triticum dicoccoides
CTGTCTCTGAATCCTCCTCTGAGGAGCTATCCGTAACCAACGAGATATGCGCTTCGTCAGATAGCATAGTCTGCTCTAAAGACCTTTTTTCACTCCAGAATTTTCCATCACCATGTCAAATGGCTGATGCACACGAAGAGCAGTTGAATGTACTAACATTGTTGACAAATGTAATATGTAACGAAAAAAAGGATGGACTGATATAATTTACATATAAGATGACCGGCTAAGCAGGATGGCATTGCAAAATTCACATATATGATGCCTGGCTAAACAAGATGGCGTTGCATAATTCACATAAACAATGAATAAACCAAACAGATGGCATTCGCACAAAGGATGTCTAAACTAAGCAGATGACATATTTGATGTATAAAGTAAGCAATGCAAGACACCATATGCATGATATAACCAACATCAGCAAGCCAAGTTAGAGCGAAGACCTCAGGGGGTAAATAGGAGTTGTCTTCTCCTTCTGAATCCCCCTCAGAACAGATATCTTCCTCTCGATTACAATCCGAAATTCATGGAGGGGGTCTGCCTTTGCGCCTACCATGGAGCAACGTCTGCATGAAATTTTATTGCCATGCAAGGCTCGTCTTTTTTGCTCTACATGTCCAGTTCCATTGTTTACAATAACTGTCATGCATAGGAATAAAACATAGTGAGATTATGTAAGGAGTACATGCAGAAAACCAGAGTGATGGTAGCAACCTGTGGATAGACCCAAAACCAATAATAGCAGGCAGATAATGGCTTCAGTTAAAAAATACAGATAATGCCTTTTTACTGTTTGTTTCCCACCCAACATGAAAATCATAGTATACACCGGAGATTAACCAGATAGTAGATAGATACTATTGATAGCAGCCCCGATATGTACCCCACAACCATTTAAAAACTCAAGTTTGACCATTAGTTTGGAGCTGACTCAGAGTCTAATCGGTGAACATGACGATAAAGTAGCATGTAATATTAAGCAATGCATAACGTAAGCAGGCACGAAAGAGTGTGACCTCTCTTGCGGACCCATGTAGTCCTCGAGGTCATCTGCTCGGTTGATGATGGTAATGCAGTTTTCATGGCTGTCGGTGGCGGGGAAGAAGATCTGAGGCGGCGAAAGACAATCTGGAGGCCGGATCCCTACTGTGCTAGACCCTTTTGTCGTTGGAGCAGCTGAGCTGAGGTGGACGACGACGCAGCAGGAGCGGGACAAACCACGCAAGGTTTTCTTTGACAACTATATGTAAGAGAAGTAATTCTGTAAGGGCTCATTTGAATTGGAGGATTCCAACAATGCAGGGATAGGAAATAGACATGAATAGGATAGGAATGCATGTGCAAAACAGAGAATTTAAAAACACAGGATTTCTGCCAATCTGGGTGTTTGATTCACAACAATTGGAAGATCACAGGATGCAAAGAAGCATGGTGAGATTAAGTCAAACCACAAGAAAATGTACGGTTATAATGCTATTATGCTATTATCTCTTAGTCTTGTGCTTCATGAATAGGAATTTGAAAAGGAGGACAAGTGAAAATTAAAATCCCTACGTTTTTTCTTTCAAGGAGACACTAAAGGAACAAATCCATGTGCTCAGTGGACAATATATATAACATGTAGAGTAAAAAAGAGATGCAACAAGTGTACAACCTCTTTGGCGAAGCCATGTCGATCTCAGCGTGATTGGGTTGGCCGGTGAGGATGCTCCAGCTGACTTTGCTGTCGGAGGAGGGGAAGAAGATCTTAGGCGTCTGGAGATGGAGCCCGAGGTACTGCTCCGCTGTGATGGAGGGTTTCGTTGTTGGAGCAGCTCCGGTGAGTTGTACGACGCCGAGGCTAAAGCAGGACAAGAGAGACAACGAACAACCTTAACCTGAGTGGAATTCTAATAGCATCTCCAATAAATGACATAAAATACATAACCACAAAGTGCTAGATGTAAAATACATCAGCCGCTCATCTCTGAACTTAATTGTCGAAACTGAATTAACTCTCGAAACTGAACTTAACTGTCGAAACTGAACTTAACCGTCGAAACTGAATTAACTCTCGAAACTGAACTTAACTGTCGAAACTGAACTTAACTGTCGAAACTGAATTTTGTTGTCAAAACTAAATTTTGCTGTCGAAACTGAACGCACTAGCAAGGTGAGGCTACACGTCAGTCGACTGACTTTTTCATCTCTGGTCAATCGATTTTGCAGCCGTTGGATACGAAATCAAGGGCCTGCGGTTCATCTTCAACCTCCACCCCCTGAGCCGCCAGCCACCACTGGCCAAACAGCAGCCCGCCGCCGCCCACGGCCGACGGTGCGCCGCCCCACCCGCCCCGACAACAC
>NC_041387.1:30886760-30898012 GCF_002162155.2 Triticum dicoccoides
CCACCACCACCCCCTGAAAATCGACTGACCCAAAAGTCAATTCAATCGACTGAAGTGTAGCTAAATCGGAGCAGCATCACAAGCAAGAGCAAGAGCGAGAGCAGCAGCGCGAGCAAGAGCAATAGCAAGAGCAGAGCGGATAGGGGACCGAGAGCAAGAGCAGAGCAGCAGTGCGAGCGAGAGCTATAGCAGCAGCATCTCCTACTGATGTGGACGTCGCTGCCGAGGGAGCGACACTGTGGAGGAAGTGGCCGGCGATGCCGCTGTGGATGGAGCCGCGCCGTGTCGGCTCGGGACCGAGTGCCGGCAGCACCGTGAGATCGAATCAAGAAGAAAATGTGGCGATTAGTGTACAACCTCTTTGGTGGTGCCGATTAGGCCGCAGCTTCATCCGAGGAAATGGTGATGATGATGCTCTTCCGGTGCTGCAGGTGAAGACGGCGGTGTGGGAATGGAGGTGGTGCGAAAGACGAGGGGAACATTGGGGCAGCTCCTTGGAGGTGGAGGATGGGGTGGCTGAACCGGCAGGACGACGAGATCGACGACGGATCCTCATCCGATACGATGGATGAGGGACGTCGAGGTGTTGCTATGGATGATGTCGTCGGGGAAGAGGTTCCGGCTAGGTGGCAGACGGAGCAGGGTGTGCGGTTTCGTCGCTGGTTTTCGCAGCCTCGGTGTACGAATGGGTGGGCGGATGGGATGGTAGTGGGGAACCATGGCTTAGGGACGCACTTGTCCGAAATGTGGGGTAAGTTACGAAAGTACCCCCGCCGATTTGAGGCGGTTCTTTCGGTTCAGGGGTACCACGGGCATTTCGCGTGTCGGGATTTCACAGGAGGTGGGAGTTTTCGCGCGCGTTGTAATTTCAGAATAGCAAGGCGCGGGTTGAGATGGAGGGAGTTGTCGGAGCACAACGAAACAAAGATATATCTTAAATATTTCGGGCTAACAAGGCGCGGGTTGAAATTTCCAGACAAGCCTAACGTGTACTGTACCAAATCAATGTGCACTACAAATGTCATTCAAAACTTTGAATTCATGTTATGTTCAATTACAATATTTCGCTACATGTATAATGCATGTAACCTACTACTCAAATGAACGTTTTAGTGCATTCCAAACGTATATACTACCGCTTCAATATGAACTAAATTTGAATTCATTTCTCTGTTTGAATAAGATCTACAGTAATGATTGTTGTGAAGTCAAAGCATTTGAATTCGTTTCTCTGTTTTAATAAGATCTACAATCATCATTATTGTCAAGTTAAACCATCGTTTGTGTATTATCTTCACAGCACACCACATGATTAGTCTCGAGTTACATATGAACTATGTGTACTATATGAACTCGAACTCGATTTTTTGAATCCACTTTATTTTGATTTCAAATCACATTACATTTCTAGCTCTAGCTAGATCTTCATAATCTAAACCATGTCTCATATGTATAATGTGTTTATCACATTATGTATGGTGCCCCGCCCCGTATGCCTACAAGTATGTAGATGTGAGTTGCAAACACCACACATTACCACAAATTCAAATAAAAAATGTGAGAATGTTCGATATATAGTATTGTTTAGATTGTTTGGTATTTAGTTGTAAGCTGCAAACGCCACACATTATTACAAATTCAAATAAAATGTGAGATTGTTTGATGTATAGTATGGTTTACATTGTTCGGCATTTAGTTGTGAGTTGCAAATGTCATGCCTTATCACATTATGCTATAACATGTGCACAACACGTGTATCACCGCTATATTCATGCATGCAATGTTTAAAACACTATGATCTCCTATTCAAATATATGAATCTGCTTTCATATCAAATTATGATCTTTGTTAGTCTCTTACACCCACACAATCCTCTAACATTTGTAGCTACCACTAACTTTCTCTCGTGCATGCACACGCCCTCCTCGCCCTCCCCCTCCCTCGGCATTCTATCCACCAGGCACATTCATCTTTTTTCTTTAGGTCGTTCTCCCAGAGTCTCCACAACTCCTTTCCGACACACACCGATCGATAAACCTCTCCAGTGATGCATGCCTACAACATACACACACACCTTCAATCTCCTCCTTTATGTGTCATTGCCTCGTGTCTCTCATACGGTCACACATACGTGTAAACTCTCGCCCCTCTTTTCATCGATCTCACAACCGCACACTCCTCCCCCTATCTAGCTAGTAGTTGGGCCTCTTGCACCACCTCCTAGCTCCATTCTCTCTGTCTATCCGTCTCGCTGGGCCTTATTTGCCTCTACCAAATGGACTTACACCGACCGATCTCTCGCTATACATATAGCTAGGTAGGTCCTTATAACTCAGTTTTTACCCACGCGTCGATCGATCTACCTCATTAGTTGTGTCTCTCCCTTCCTCCGCCAAACAACAATTGATCTACCGATCAAGTTAGGTTTGCTTACCAAACACATGGTTCCCCTTCATCATCCATGGATGCGTCCCAACAGATCTATCACGCACAGGCACACACAGAAACACATCCCCACTCTTATTGATAACATTGCAATTCCACCCTCAGTTTGTCTAGTAGGCCTCTCCCACCATCTTCGAGAAGCAACTCCATCACCCATCCAGCACTCTACCCCTCTCCCTCCCTCTCTCTCTCTCCTCTCTCTCTCTCTCTCTGTCCCATCATATTTCCCGTCCTTCAGTTATGTATGGATGTCGACCGATCTCCCTCAAGACATAGCTGGGTCTCTCCTTCTCAACACATATACAAGTCGTTCTACCTATATAGTTAGGCCTCTGCCTACCCCTTCCCCCACCCCTCTCCCCCCACACACACACCGATACATCGAGCGCTCTCGTCATGTCTCCCTGCCACACACAAACTTGGCATGTGCCCTCTAACGTTCCGGTAGGTCAGTCATCCTATATCTTTGACTTGCACACACACACAATTTCGATGGCTCTCTTCATCGATCTCGCACCCACCCACTTGATCCTCTCTTCGACTCTATCGATAGCTATGACCCCTCCCTCTCTTCTCGTGGATTGCCCAACCCTCTATGTATGATATGGATAGGCCTCCATTTCACACACATTGCATGCAAAAATTTGTTTGAGATGTCAACGACACATATTCCCACAAATAATTCACGAAATCAACCCCCCACCCCACCCCCACCCCCACCCCAAAACAAAAAACACTCATGAACGTAGTTTGTATCTCTCACACACACCCACGTAGGTGGGGGACGTGCACGAAGAGAAGAGGTGCATGCATGGCGAAAGTACTCCCGTCTCTTTCCCAACCACACCCGCGCGGGTACACGGTGGAGCTCATTTATGTATGAAAAAGGCAGCCCACGTGGTAATTTGGCACGTGTACTGGTTGTCCACTTGGTGGAGGGAGGATCGTCTACCATGGGTGAACAAACAAATTGCGACTTGACGCGTTATGTTAAATTAAAAAAAGAGGCAAACCATGTGGGGCCTACCTTAGAGGCAAGGCTCTATACACTGGAGTACTTTTGATGTGTCCCATCAACTCGCACAATGAGAAGAAGCTTGCTTAGTACGCCGTCTCCCCCGCCCATGGGCGCGGTGGCTCGCAGGATGAGGTGAAGCTTGCTCCGCCTTACGCCCGCTCCCTCACCCATGCACGCGGTGGCTCGCAGGACGAGGAGAAAAATTTACTACTCCCTCCGTTTACTCCTCGTCCCTACTACCTTGGTTATAGAGATTATATCATATTGTTTGGAATATATATGTTCATTAGTAGATTTCAATATGAACTACTAGTACATACTCCAAACACTGATGTATATAGACGTATTTTAGAGTGTAGATTCACTCATTTTGCTCCGTATGTAGCACCCTCCCTCGCCCCTCGACCCTCGCCCACGTGGTGGACGTGCAGCAATTCATTCGGTCTCATATAGCCAGAACGATATATACTGCACTACCATTATTGCTTGACTTCCTGAAGAGGCGAAGAGCCAATCGCAAGGTTAATATTTTGGAGATGCCAAGCGCAAGGTTATAGGGGAACGAGTAGTAGGTGCCGCATCATTTATAAATAATTTTTTTTCTTCAGTGGCACGTACGCAATATGATAGGTTCATATGGAGAGAAAAGGGAACCGCTCCACTATATACATAGTCAGGACGGGCCAGCCTACACGGTTGCTTGTTGGGATTGCTCTCTTCACACTCTCTCGCACAAAACGACTGTGGCCACATCTCTAACATCCCGGCGGATCACGTCCACTTGGGGAAGGGGTGGATGCTTAGTGTAGATGCGGTGGCCGTCGTCGACAGCGAAAACCCACTATCGGCACGTCCCGATCAGGGGTCCCCACTGTTCTCTCTCACAAAGCCGTTGAGGTTGCCTTCGTCCCTTGCTCACTGCCGCGACGTGGGCAGTTGCCGCCTCCCGCCGCCCTCCTCAAGGTTGAGCTACGTCCCTCAAGTACAACTCCCTTTACAGCCGGCTTGCACCACTTCTCCAGCTACCCACATCACTCCATGTGGATATTTCTCTACTTCTTTGCCCCGCACATACCTCTACTGGCTTATACGTATTGTATTTGTGATGAGTTTATGTCTCATCAACTAGTCCCAGTAATCTTATTCTAATCACGCTTCTTGAATTTCTTTGCCACAGGGATGCTCATCTTGATTTTGGTGAAACTGCACAAAATGATCCGATGGTCAAAAGGTTGCAAAATTCATTTATTAGGAAGCTCAAATGTTGCAAGCAAATTGAAGCCTGGTCAGGGTTCATGGTTCAAGGGCTAGGGACTGCATGGATCGTTTTTTTTCTTTAGCTGCCTCTGTTCCAAAATAAGTGTCAACTTTAGTAGTAGTACAACTTTGTACTAAAGTTTGCACAAAGTTGAGAAACTTATTTTGGAATGGAGGGAGTACATATTTGCTATGATCTGTCAATCATTGAGATGCAATAGCATGCATGTTAGTCTCCTTTGTATTTGATGAAATGTTGCAACGGGCAACCTTGGACGCAAGATACATGTAACAGAAGCTGGAAGCTTCATAGCATTATACAAATTTATCTCGCTGATAAATTACATTACGTACTATACTAGTACTTCCTCCATTCCTAAATATAAGTCTTTGTAGAGATTTCACCATGAACCACATGCATATGTATATAGATGCATTTTAAGTGTAGATTCATTCATTTTGTTCCGTATGTAGTTCACCTAGTGGAATCTCTACAAAGACTTATCTACTAGTAATAGCTAGCCCCCACTACTGGGAATTCTCTATCCTCTCCTTGAGCCACATCATCAAAATTAATGTAGCCGTTAGATGAACTAAATTAGTCCATAATAGCCGTCTGATCTAGACGTTGAGAGGCTCCACACTAAGCCACATGCAAGCATGCAGAAATACCGTGGCATGCATGTGAGTGGGTTTTAAATCACAACAACATGTCTGCATGAAAGAATGCACCGGTAGCATGCATGTAAGTGAGCTTTTAAGTCCCATTAACATGCCAAAAAGAAAAATATAATTCCATTATGCAGTAGGAGTTGGCTGATCTTTTTTCCTTACGTGGGGTGATCTAAATGATGATGGGAGTTTATTTAGTTTGGCTACCACATTTTTCATGCGGTTATAGATTTTTTTTTAGTTCTATGAAATCGATAATTTTGCACAGAGAGATATACGGCTGTTTCGCGGCCACGCGCGGGGACTCATCTAATAATATTTAGGAACGGAGGGAGTACTATGTAAAGAGTTAGGTGTCGCACTATGATAGTGTGAGGTGGGCCATGTAATCACTGAGCCTGCGTGTTTTCACTGCTCTTGCACTCCTCTGCTGTAAGAATGGAGAAAATTGTAATCTAGTAGTAGTACCTCCTTTCGCCGAAAGCGTGGGACATCCAGCAGTCCTACCACCTCAGTAATAAAGACCAATGAGCCGTCAAATCACATAGACCCAGCAGTAAGTTGGACGGACGAAGCAACCATCACTCTTGCGCTAGTGAGAGGTCGCGTCCGCTCTGCCCGGGCATGAATGCGGCACCGATTCTTTGGAGCGGCGCTGACCATTTTGGGCGGGAAGCGCGCACGGGCAATGGAGGGGCTTTGGGTGGGCCAGGCTGGTCAAGAGCGGGCGTGGCAGCTGTCTGCATGTCCCTACTGGGCACACCTAGAAACGAGAGGATGCACCGACTCTCGCGGCTAAAATCGTACACTACACACCATCTCTCTGTAGGAGTAGGTCGATCTGTCGCTCTCTCTAACACACACATGATGTTAAACACACACACACGCACGCACACGCACCTTGGTCCCGTTGCACCTTCTAACGTGACTTATTACACCTAGACGGAGGGAGTAGTAAGTATACAAGATACGGTGGCACACTGACTTAAGTCGAATACAAGTGCCCAAAATTTGTGTGCATGTTATAATAAGGATTCACTTAAAATAGTACGTGAGAGAACAGAGGGATTAATTGGACAGTGTTCCCGAGCAGTAGCGAGATGTGTGAGGTAAGATACACTGCTGGCACTTTTAATTTTTCTTATTAATTTGTTTGTTTTCACCCTCTGACTGGTGGGGCCCAACGTCCTACGTGGACAGAGGTAAGGTGACTAAGGCTGCATTATTTCTGCACCACTGTGGATAGTCTTACCACCAATGCCACATGACACGATTATGATTGAAATCCCAATGACTCCCGCACACACACAAAAAAAGGCATGCTTGTCACATGAATGCAGGAATGTATAAAAGGTTATTTTCCTCTCGTTGAACATAACGGGAGGGTTGTGTAGCTGGTTAGTCTGTTCGCTCATCAAACTTGAGGTCTCGGGTTTGACAACTACACTTGAGCATAATTTGTGCCAGGAGGATTCTTTGGGTGGTCAAAAATGGATGGATACAGAGCTATACAATCTCATAGTGACCGTATAATCACCTCATCACGTATAAGCTGCAGCCTCGGCACTTGTTTTCTAGGGTTTGCACGCTTCACACTCTCTCTCCAATATATATATACACGTTGGAGCCTAAGCGCTTGTAGTTGCTCTCTTCACACTCTCTCGCCCTCTCCAGATCTAAACAAGACTTCGTTGGCCTCTCTCTCCCCTCACTGCTGCTCAAAGAGCCGGCAGGATCCGTCCGCTGGGAAGGGAAGGAGCCTTAACGCTATCGCCGCCGGCGAGGGAGGGAATCCACTACCAGCGCAGCTTTTCACTTTCACCCAGCGGCGGCACGGGAGGGCCTCCGACCCCTTCTTCTTCGCCGCCATCCCGTCGCCCACCGAACCACGCCCCAAGAACCTTAAGGTATAATTTACTTACTCCACATTCATTGCTCTAGTTGCATGTATACCATGAATCTAGGACGTGGTTCAAAGAGGAAAGGAGTGGGGGGAAGTAGTGGGAAAAGTTGTATATAGCATGAATCTAGGACGTGGTTCAAAGAGGAAATGAAGGGGGAAAGTTGTATAGCATGAATCTAGGACGTGGTTCAAAGAGGAAAGGAATGGGGGAAAGTAGTGGGGAAAGTTGTATCGCATAAATCTAGGACGTGGTTCAAAGAGGAAAGGAAGGGACGAAAGTACTAGTTCAAAAAGGAAAGGAAGGGACAAGGCTGTAGAGTTTGAGCAGGACTAGATTTGTTGCGCTCACATAGGGAAAGGTGTCTAAAGATAACAAAACTGGGACCAACACAAATATGATCCTTGGTTGTTTGTTCTTTGTTACAACAGACTGTGCACGACCACAGTACATCGGTAGATGCACATGGTGCTGGTGCGTCCACTATCTCGTGCAACTCATTAGCTGTTGTTAATCTAAGGCCTTGTTTGGTTAAAAACTCCCTAGTCCCTACCTGCTTGGTTCCAGGGACTAAACATGGACTAGAGGTTATTAAAAGACATGCTAAAAGACCATGTTACCCCTAGTAATGAACTAATAGAGACAAGGTGCGATGCGTGGCAGGGGCAACTGTTGGAAAAAGTCCCAAAAGACTCCCTCGGGGTCTTCTTTCTTTAGTCCCAACTGCCAACTTTTAGTCCCTAAAAGTCCCTCCTGTTTGGTTCAGATGGGACTGACACGGAGTTTTTTTAGTCCCTACACCAAAATGTCCCTGTAAACAAACACTCTCTAATAATGCCGCTGGAAAATTGATGCAATGCCACAGTTAAAAGCAAATTACATGATTAACGAATTTTATTGTTAATATAATCTCTATGTTAATATTAATCAATGCCACCGTTTGAGAAATGCTACTGTCTTGCTTTCTTTCCCATTTAGATAAGGTAGATGCTTCTTTTTGTTGGCTTCTATGTCATGCACCGTTATTGACCACTAATTGTTTCCTTTGCACCTCTGTGTAAACAGGGTTATCTACTTCACCTCGTTGCCATTGTGACCTTTTGTTGCACTGCACAAAACATTTTTGTTTTAAGAGTGTTTTGTGTGGTTCAACCAAAATGTCACACCGACAACGTTGCTTGATCGCTTGATCTTAGTGGAACTGCACAAGAGGTCAGATATCCAACCCAGATATTAATTTTTTTCAAGCTGAAATGGCTAGCCCAGCTATACTTTTTTTTAGGAATACACAGGCAAGGTCAAGTTGTTATTCTCCGCCCCGCTGGGCTGCAAATATTTCCTAGGAGGGATGCATTAGGCTTAACAAGAAAATGGGCTTTAAGAAATAATAAATGGGATGTAATTATAAAAACTGGGGAGTAACTATAAAAAAAATGCACCAAACACGTAATTACTTTATAAAATATTATTTTTGGATATTGAAAATTTTAATTTCATTAATTGTTGCGAGCGCAATGTTTTGTTGGATTTTTATGTAATATAAATTTATATTGAAATTGTATTTAATCTGACTAGAAATTTCGGGATAAAAATATTTCAGATCCCATCAAAATGTGGGAAATTTGATTGAATTCTGTTTTGAACGGTTGGTTGAAATGGGATGTACTTTTAACAAACTGTAAATGGGCTGTAGTAAATTCCATTAGAATTCAAAAATGGGCTACACATTCTTACAAATCTCAAATGGGCTATAAGTTCTCTACCACACACTTATGGCCTTACTAAGTTGACGCATCCCCTAAAAAACATAGTTGACGCGTATGCAAGGCTTTGTCAACTTATAGTCAACACACGGTTCTAGCAGCAGTGGCCGTTGGATGTCCATCCAACGGATGCCGTGCTTCTTCTTCAATCTCGGATATTCTAGCTTCACCCGTCCAAAAAATGATTCCTCCCCCTGACATCTGGGGTGCACCGTTTCGGAACCTGACCTGTGGGCCTACTAAGTTGACGTACCAAGGGCTTTGTCAACTTAGTCAATATAAACGATTCCAACTATAGTGACCGTACGATGTCCATCCAACGGCCGTCGTGCTTCTTCAACCTCTGGTCTTCTTGCTCCAGCCTCCCAAAGCAGCGCCGGTCGTGTCGCCTGCTCCTGCCTCCCGTGGCCGGATGTGCTGCCGCGGAGGCCTCACCACCCCCTACTACTCCTACCGCTCGCCAGGCCATCCCTCTACTCACCCACACCCCCTGTTATTCTGCGGCGACGGCAGCGCAACCGAACCAGTGAACCCTCGTACTCCTCTCCGCGTGTGCATCCACTACCGCGTCTTTCCCGGCTCCGCATCGTCCCCTTCCTAGGCCTCGCCGTCATCCACCCCCGTGGTGCTCTCGCGCGGTGTGGTCAACATGGTCAAGGAACGACTTCCGTCGGATGTGGACTATATGTGGAGATGTTGACAGCTGGGTCCATGGCAGCCGCAAGCAAGTGCCTCCTTATTACACGCAAAATAATTATTCCTCCACCTGACAGCGGGGACCCACCAGACGGGCCACCGTATTTCGCGAAAAAATGATTCGTCCCCTGACTTTTGGGACCCACCAGCTACATCTTCGCACGCAAGGAAGTGCCTCCGGAAAAAAACGATTCGCCCCCCTGACTGCTGGGACCCACCACCTACATCTTTGCACACAAGGAAGTGCGTCCGAGAAAACGATTCACCCCCCTGACTGTTGGGACCCACCAGCTACACCTTCGCATGCAAGTGCGTCCGGGCAAAAAAAACGATTCGCCCCCCTGACTGCTGGGACCCAGCAGCTACACCTTCGCACGCAAGGAAGTGCGTCCGGGCAAAAAAACACAAAACGATTCGCCCCCCTGACTGCTGGGACCCACCAGCTACATCTTCGCACACAAGGAATTGCCTGACAGTCGGGACCCACCTGGTTGAAGCGTACGTACTGTTGTCATTCTGGTCGTGAACGTGTACGTACATATATACTGGTCGATGTAGAGGCGCGCACGTGTCATAGTAGAGGCGCGCACGTAGCATGTACACATACGTACAACGGCCAGGGTGCAAGAAAGAAAATACGGCCACGTATGTGTACATATGGCGGGGTCTCGAAAGCCTACTCGCGCATACGTACGGCCAGGGCTCGTGTACATGGCTTGGTCGGAACGGAGAAACAGTATTGTCGTCGTGTTCATGGGGAGGCAACGGAATGCGTCGTGTTCATCGGCAGGCAACAGAATGCGTCGTGTTCATCGTGAGGCAACGGAATGCGTGGGAGCCAACCGGCTGGGTCGGAACGGAATGCATGGTCGTGTTCATCGGGAGGGCTTGGATGGAACAGGCGATGGAAACGAGGCCTAGCGTACCGCACAACGGAGGAAATGGACCTCCTACGTTCGTAACGGGGTCCTGTTGATCCGGAGGGGTGTGGTGTACCGCAAAACGGAGGAAACGAACCTCCTATGGTCGAAGCGGGGGTCCTGTTGATCGGGAGGGGTGTGGCGTACCGCAAAATGGACGAAACGGACTTGTGTTGGAGCGCTATGGTCGAAACAGGGGTCCTGTTGATCGGGAGGGGTGTGGCGTACCGCAAAATGGACGAAATGGACTTGTGTTGGAGCGCCAAGGTTGAAACGGGGGTCCTGTTCATCGGGAGGGGTGTGGCGTACCGCAAAACGGGACTCCACGGGATACTGTTCATCTCCACCATCGACCTCCTCCAGCCTCCACGGGCTACCGTCGACCTCCTCCAGCCTCCACGGGCTCCTGTTCATCCAGCCTCTACCGCGCACTACTCCACCGGCTACTATTCAACCACCACTCCACGGGCATCCCTCCACCGTCTACTATTCATCCAGCCCTCCACGGGGTCGTCCTGTTCATCCAGAGGCAACGCCACGGGGTCCTGCATCCACCCCCACCGCTCACTGTTCATCCACC
>NC_041387.1:30898334-30974201 GCF_002162155.2 Triticum dicoccoides
GCAACGCTCACTGTTCATCCAATCGATCAGCTTTAGTTAGCAGCAGTAGCGAAGGAGTCGCTCGATCGGGTTCAGTTAACAGCCCATCGATTGATCGATCGGGTTCAGTAACGCGTAGCCTGCAGTGCAATCGCTCGGGTTCAGTTAGAGCCCAACGCCTCGCTCGGGTTCAGTTAGAGCCAACGCCTCGCACACACGCGCGTACGTGTACGAGAGAAACGCGCATCGCTCGGCCCCCGACCGCCCACCGTAACCGGGAACTCCTCGAAATTTTCCTCGCCCTAGCTTCTACCACGGTTTTTTCCATCATGGACAGCCCAAAGAATGTCATGCAGCTGCGTCTCCGGCCCGCCCAGGACGGAAAGCCCATTTTTTGTCATGATTTTTTGTCATAGAAGTAGGATCCCACCACATCTATGATGATACCGGGTTTTGTCACAATTATCGTCATAGAAGTGTCATATGTATGACAGGGAAAAAATTCGTTCGGCCCAAAATGTCGCGGGTATGTCTTTTTTGTACTGATTGTTGTCGTAAATCATAACGCTCAGCATGAAACTGGGAAGGCTCTAGTGCCATTCCTCCCATGGTTGTTCTAAATAAAAATAGGAGCACATTACCAAGACAAGAACCTTTCAAGTTTCAAGGATGTTGAAGTAATGGGCAATGAAAAAACAAACCCTTATAAGACTGATAATAAGCTCTCATGAGTAAACACAAGCTATAATCACCACAGTAGGCAAAGCTTAAGGACCAAAAGAAACACATCCTCCAAAGCTACATCATCTGGAAGCAGAGTAGAGGAATATTTGCACGGCTGTTTTTGCATACGGAGGTTTTAGCTCGACTGATGCAACCTTGAAATAGTGGACTAATCGCAACCAAACAATATCCAATAGAGCACGAAATAAATCTTTGATCCTTTTGGATTAAGATAAGTTATGATTTCCCTTCTAAACACCAAAATTGGTACATAAAACATGCACCGGAACTGGTAAAGAGATCTTGCCTTATCATACATGATAGAAACATCGTCTACTAGAATCTTGTAAAGAAGATGGAGATCATCTCATAATCTTGGGGCTCTTGATCTTTGATGTTTTTGGTCATTGATCTCATGGAGCAGCCGAGGACGCTAGCTACTTTCTTGAGAGGAAACTCTAAATGAACAAACAACACAAGGAGGCGGATGCCAGCAGGGAATGGACGCCGACGGCGTGTGCTGCCGCCGCGGCTGCCATGGAGCAGGAATCGACATGGGAAAGAAAGAAGATCCACCATGGGGGGCTGCGGAGGAACATTAGAGGCCACCGGCTCCGAGGCACACATGAAGTATAATCTTGCCTCCGGGACGCACGATGGCGGCGGCGAAGCGTACAGGAATAGAGGAACAACTTTTTTGGAACTAGTTAGCATGCACGTGCAACGCACGTCTCAAACAATTATAAGTGAGTTCACATGGTATATTATTGAAACAAGCCTTGAAAAAATAAATCAAAGGGATACAAAATGTTGGCATGCCAATCAAATTGTATTTTCAAATGCGAGACATCCTTGTGATCCAACAAATACGTGAAGAATCGAGTGTCCAGCCATGATTACCACCCTTTTTATCGAACTGATTTCCGACTCTTTCCGAGATGAGTTTGCACATAATCAAAAGGTCACTTCCAAGGACATACAACTTGTATGATAGGAAATATAAGTTGACCTATGACTACAACAATTTGTATCTTTACGTAAATTAAAAACGCTTTACAATAACTAACTGAAATTGTAGAAGGGGTAAAATAAATGCGATCATCATAAAATCAGTAGTCCTATCATGTTATCAGTTAACCCATTAACTGATAATATGCCATATGCAGTAGTGACTCAACAATGAATCATCTCCTCTCCTACCATGTTATCATTTAATGAGAACAACATATAAGAACCAAAGAACAATACAACACCAATGGCTTAGCTTACGTATAGAAACGGCAAAGGTTTTAATATCATCATTACGTTGAAAGAAATATACTGTGTATTATCTGGTGGGATACAGTGAAGAAGCACAAAGGATAAGCAGCATTTACCAATGATAAGAGTATATTTGATACCTAAATTTACCTGCCAATTCATCACAGATATATTTAATACCACTATACAGAAGATGATAGAATTAAAGGGAGACCCAATGATTCCAGGCAATTACATTGATCACCCTACTGACATAAGATCCAGCAAAGAATTAACATCAGCTATGGCTAGCAAACTAAAAGAGTAAATGAGCATTCCCCTATAGCTTCAAATGAGCATTACACAAGCTCTTGCATCTAATTAGAGCCTGGGTTAGCAGGAAGAAACAAATAAAATGTAAATAAAGAATAGCTTACCTTCAGACTTCGGTACATGTTTTTTCCTAAAAAGGCAAGGAAGATGAACGCAATATGTATACTCAGTGGTCGGGCTTGATGACTTAACAACCTAACGACAACAGCAAAAGAATACATTAGATTCAGAAAATCATCTATTGTAACAAGCCATGAATCGGCCATTTGAATTATCTGTCGAGGATAATGACAACAACAGGAAAAATACACATTAAAATCACAGACCACAAATTGACACACATGGTACACTCAAGTAAGTGTGAACAAATGTACTTGTTAGATAGTACTGTCATACAACAAACTTCAGAATTTAGTACATCTCTGAAATCAGGCCAAAGTCTCATAACATAAAATCGTCTTCAGTTACTAGTGTCGTAGATCAAATGTCAGTCATCTTTCCAATCACACATATGAGTAAATTGCTTGAGAGGTAAAGCCAGTTGCTTGCTCTGAAACAAAAGGGAAACCATATAGCAGACAGTCAGTTGCTTTCTCCAAAATGAAAGGGAAACAAAAAATAAATCAATCTCAAAGCTTACCGCATGAATAATCTTGAGAATAGGAGGAGCCTTTAATGTGAAGATCCTTCACAAAGGCCCATTGAAATATACAAAGATCATCAACACCTAGCAGCGCAAAGCATTCTCATATGAAAGTCTCTAAATATTACATGGTACATTTCCTCAATGCAGTAATTGGTCCACTTTCATGAACATCAATTCTATGATTTCCATTGGTTGTAAGTACCATGATCTAACAGTTTACAAAATTCAGCAATATTTCACAGATTGAAATGGTAGGTTATTCATCTACAAAATCAGGAGAGGAGGATGTAGCAGAGGAGTTCCCGACCTGGCACGGATGTCGGAGTGGTGACAGATCGTGTAACAAAGACATCAATAATACGTTCAATTTCTGGTCCATACAGTGTGGGAAACCCTCTGCTTGCAAGAGAAACCAATCTTCTGAACCACTTAATAATCCAGTAATGAAATTTATATTTTATAGTCTGCAAGGTCAAAGAGTTTGATGACCACAGAAAAATTTCAATGGCATTGCAATAACATTACCAGATTATATTGGTCTTGCAGAAACCACTTTGCTAACTCAAATGAAAGGGGAAATATGCATAATGAGGACCATTCTTTCGCAGAATGGCACATAACAAATAGACCACGATTTTTTATGCATCGAACCTGACACTCACAAGTCACGAAATACCCCTCCAGTCAGAATTATTAAAACTGCAAAATAAAATATCATGATTGCCTGAAATCCGATCATGAAAGGTCAATTATCATAATCTACTTTTCATATGTACTAAGTGGTACTCAAGGTATGGTGTCACTGTGATAGCCCACTTAAAAATAATTTCGTTAAATAGTTGCAAGCTAAAGAATTTTAGACCATCTTAAACCATTCAGTTAAACATTTACATGCAAAAGAGTTTCAGCCCCTCCCACTTAATCTTGTTTTACTGGTAGAGTTGGAACTCGGCTCCTATGTAAACACAAACAACCGAGTTAAACATGACACAAATTATTTTGTTTCTACCTCAAGGCAGGTGTGCAGAAAGAATATTGCACTTCTTACCAATCTTGTGGATCTGAGGTTTGAAATCAACATTTGGGCACTGGAACTTGCGAGTTGTGAAATCTGCCAAAGCAATGAGAAGAAAGCAACAGTAAATCATTGAAGAAAGAGAGGCCTATACCGGAATCAAAGTAGACCAAACCTTGTCAACCAGTACACCCCGATACGTTTTGGTCGCCCCTAACCACACTACGCTGTAGGAACTATCATTCACAGATGCACGCTTCAAATTTCAGAGAACACAATTTGAAGAAACAAGATGTGAGATTGGCGACAACATCACGGTTATCCCCGTACACTCCGGGATCCAAATGTACAACGCAGAGGAAACGCGACCTCACATGCGCTGTACGAAGACGTTCCACCACTCGGAAACCTGCCCTGGTCCTTGGCCAGGTGACGACACTGCTCTGCCTCCAGTCCAGAGCGTCGGGCACGGCAGCCGCCACGGCACCGTCGCGCGCCTGTGCCACAACAGCCGCCACGCCCCGCACCTAGCGTTGCATCCGTGGCCGCAAATTGCGTGCCGCTCCGCCGTCGCTGCTTGAGGGAGGAGAGGATCCCGCCCGTCACCGGCGCAGGCCGAGCCCGCTGTGTCCTGCGCCGCCGCTACTGCCCGAGGAAGGAAAGGGACCCCGCCATCACCGGCGCAGGACGAGCTCGCTGTGTCTTGCACCGCCGGAGCCGCCGCCCGAGGGAGGAGAGGGACCCGATGCTACCGATGCAGGCCGAGCTTCGCCCGGCGGCATCCTATGGCAGCGGCGAGGATAAGAGAGGGGGAAGGGGTGGGGAACGGCGGAGGCGGGGGCTCGATCCTCCCTAGAGCAGCGGCGGCGGCGGAGGGAGGGGCGATAGGAACGACAGAGGTAGGAGATTTTGGCTCAGGCGGGCGTGGGTTGTTTCTAGAGGCAGAGTTTTCGTCCGCCCTCGTGAAGTTCTCTTGTTTAATAGTAGTGTAGAAGTAGTGTAGATTTAACAGAGGAACAACTTGGGATAGGGCATGCATTCGGGCGTGCACCCTCCCGCCGCAATGGGCCGGCCCATTCTTTCTTCTTTTTTGCTGTTTCTAAAACGCAAAAAACTGCTTGCGTGGGGCAAGATTCGAACTGGAGACCTCCATAGTACAAGCGCTCTGCCATAGCCAGTCCGCCACCTTAGTATGCGTGTTTTCTCAGAGCCTTTTCACACTTTTGTTCTATATTGTTTCTTTTTTCCTATGAACGATTTTGTTCATTTTTTTCCTTCTTTTCCCCTTTTTTCTTTTCTGCTAAGTGCATGAACCTTTTTTTTAAATTATTGAACTTTATTTCAAATGGGTGAACTTTTTTTTTCAAAATCAATGAACCTTTTTTCAAATCGATGAACTATTTTCAAAACGGTGAACTTTTTTCCCCACTCGATGACCTTTTATCAAATTCGGTGAATTTTTTTTCAAATCAATAAACCTTTTTTCAAATTGATGAACCATTATTTCAAAGCCGATGAACTATTTTCAAATCGGTGAACTTTTTTCCAAATTCGATGAACTTTTTTCGAACTCCATGAACTTTTATCAAATTCGATGAACTTTTTTCAAAATTGATGAACCTTTTTTCAAATTGATGAACCATTTTTTCAAAGTCGATGAATTATTTTCAAATCGGTGAAATTTTTTCAAACTCGATGAAAATTTTCAAATTCGGTGAACTTATTTTCAATTTTGTGAACTTTTCTTCAAATATGATGAACCTATTCAAATTCATGAATTTATTGTAAATAGTTCGTAAAATTAAGTGATACAGTGCAGATGCAATTAATAGCGCGGCTGCGTGTTTTTATACTGTTGGCGCTTCAAGAATTCACTAAAGTTAGGTTGTTCTATTGGTTAGGCACACTCGTACGGGAAGGCAGTGGCTCTAGTTCGAATCCTGATGGTGGCACCTTTTTCTTGTTTTTTTGTTAATTTCACTACGTAGCGTTCAGAGCGGTCTTAGCAACCAGGCGCATCGACCTTGTTGGGCCAGGCCCAGGTAGGCAGCGCGTGGGCGCCAGTACGCGTTACCAGCGCTAAAGGCGCGGCTTAGGAGCTCCCCGAACGAAGGAGCAAAGCTGGGAAGGCTTTGCATGTTAGACTTGTTGGGGAACGTAGCAGAAATTCAAAATTTTCCTACGTGTCACCAAGATCTATCTATGGAGAAACCAGCAACGAGGGGAAGGAGAGTGCATCTACATACCCTTGTAGATCGCTAAGCGAAAGCGTTCAAGAGAACGGGGTTGAAGGAGTCGTACTCGTCGTGATCCAAATCACCGGAGATCCTACTGCCGAACGGACGGCACCTCCGCGTTCAACACAAGTACAGCCCGGTGACGTCTCCCGTGCCTTGATCCAGCAAGGAGAGAGGGAGAGGTTGAGGAAGACTCCATCCAGCAGCAGCACAATGGCGTGGTGGTGATGGAGGAGCATGGCAATCCAGCAGGGCTTCGCCAAGCACCGCGGGAGAGGAGAAGGGAGAGAGGTAGGGCTGCGCCAGGGAGAGGTCAAAACTCCTGTGTTGGCAGCCCCAAAACCCTCAAGTATATATAGGGGAGAGGGAGGGGGGGTGCGCCCCCTCTAGGGTTTCCACCCCAAGGGGTGCGGCAGCCCCAATCCCATCTAAGGGTGGCGGCCAAGGGGGGAGAGGGGGGAAACTTGCCCCCCAAGTTAGGTGGAAGCACCCCCTCCCCAAACCCTAGGTGCCTTGGGCCCTTGTGGGGGGGCGCACCAGCCCACCTGGGGCTGGTCCCCTCCCACACTTGGCCCATGCAGCCCTCCGGGGCCGGTGGCCCCACTTGGTGGACCCCCGGGACCCTCCCGGTGGTCCCGGTACGTTACCGATAAAACCCGAAACTTTTCCAGTGACCAAATCAGGACTTCCCATATATAAATCTTTACCTCCGGACCATTCTGGAACTCCTCGTGACGTCCGGGATCTCATCCAGGACTCCGAACAACATTCAGTAACCACATACAAATTTCCTTTATAACCCTAGCATCATTGAACCTTAAGTGTGTAGACCCTACGGGTTCGGGAGACATGTAGACATGACCGAGACGTTCTTTGGTCAATAACCAACAGCGGGATCTGGATACCCATGTTGGCTCCCACATGTTCCACGATGATCTCATCGGATGAACCACGATGTCAAGGACTCAATCGATCTCGTATACAATTCCCTTTGTCTAGCGGTATTGTACTTGCCCGAGATTCGATCGTCGGTATGCCGATACCTTGTTCAATCTCGTTACCGGCAAGTCTCTTTACTCGTTCCGTAACACATCATCCCGTGATCAACCCCTTGGTCACATTGTGCACATTATGATGATGTCCTACCGAGTGGGCCCAGAGATACCTCTCCGTTTACACGGAGTGAAAAATCCCAGTCTCGATTCGTGCCAACCCAACAGACACTTTTGGAGATACCTGTAGTGCACCTTTATAGCCACCCAGTTACGTTGTGACGTTTGGTACACCCAAAGCATTCCTACGGTATCCGGGAGTTGCACAATCTCATGGTCTAAGGAAAAGATACTTGACATTAGAAAAGCTTTAGCATACGAACTACACGATCTCTGTGCTAGGCTTAGGATTGGGTCTCGTCCATCACATCATTCTCCTAATGATGTGATCCCGTTATCAACGACATCCAATGTCCATGGTCAGGAAACCGTAACCATCTATTGATCAACGAGCTAGTCAACTAGAGGCTTACTAGGGACATGGTGTTGTCTATGTACCCACACATGTATTTGAGTTTCCTATCAATACAATTATAGCATGGATAATAAACGATTATCATGAACAAGGAAATATAATAATAACTAATTTATTATTGCCTCTAGGGCATATTTCCAACAGTCTCCCACTTGCACTAGAGTCAATAATCTAGTTCACATCGCCATGTGATTAACACTCACAGGTCACATCGCCATGTGACCAACATCCAGAGAGTTTACTAGTGTCACTAAACTAGTTCACATCATCATGTGATTAAGACTCAATGAGTTATGGGGTTTGATCATGTTTTGCTTGTGAGAGAGGTTTTAGTCAACGGGTCTGCAACATTCAGATTCGTATGTACTTCGCAAATCTCTAGGTCATATTGTAAATATTGTTTCCACGCTCCACTTGGAGCTATTCCAAATGGTTGCTCCACTATACGTATCCGGTTTGCTACTCAGAGTCATTCGGATAAGTGTTAAAGCTTGCATCGTCGTAACCCTTTACGCCGAACTCTTTATCACCTCCATAATCGAGAAACAAATCCTTATTCCTCTAAGGATAATTTTGACCGATATCTGGTAATCCACTCCTTGATCACCTTTGTACCCTCTTGCCATACATGTAGCAAGGCACACATCAGGTGCGGTACACAGCATAGCATACTGTAGAGCCTATGTCTAAAGCATAGGGGACGACCTTCGTCCTTTCTCTCTTTTCTGCCGTGGTCGAGCTTTAAGTCTTAACTTCATACCTTACATCTCAGGCAAGAACTCCTTCTTTGACTGATCCATTTTGAACACCTTCAAGATCATGTCAAGGTATATGCTCATTTGAAAGTACCATTTAGCGTTTTTGATCTATCCTCATAGATCTTGATGTTCAATGTTCAAGCAGCTTATTCCAGGTTTTCTATTGAAAAACACATTTCAAATAACCCTATATGCTTTCCAGAAATTCTACATCATTTCTGATCAACAATATGTCAACAACATATACTCATCAGAAATTCTGTAGTGCTCCCACTCACTTCTTTGGAAATACAAGTTTCTCATAAACCTTGTATAAACCTAAAATCTTTGATCATCTTATCAAAGTGTATATTCCAACTCCGAGATGCTTACTCCAGTCCTTAGAAGGATCGCTGGAGCTAGCATACCTTTTAGCATCCTTAGGATCGACAAAACCTTTCTGATTGTATCACATACAACCTTTCCTTACGAAAACTGGTAAGGAAACTCGTCTTGACATCCATCTGCCAGATTGCAGCTAATGCTAACATGATTCCGATGGACTTAAGCATCGCTACGGATGAGAAAATCTCATCGTAGTCAACTCCTTGAACTTGTGAAAAACTCTTCGCCACAAGTCAAGCTTCATAGACGGTGACATTACCGTCCACGTCCGTCTTCTTCTTAAAGATCCATTTATTTCAATGGCTTGCCGATCATTGGGCAAGTCCACCAAAGTCCATGCTTTGTTATGATACATGGATCCTATCTCGGATTTCATGGCTTCTAACCATTTGTCGGAATTTGGGCCCACCATCGCTTCTCCATAGCTCGTAGGTTCATTGTTGTCTAGCAACATGACCTTCAAGACAGGATTACTGTGCCACTCTGAAGTGGTACGCATCCTTGTCACCCTACGAGGTACGGTAGTGACTTGATCCGAAGTTTCATGATCACTATCATAAGCTTCTACTTCAATTGGTGTAGGTGCCATAGGAACAACTTCATGTGCCCTGCTACAGACTAGTTGTAGTAATGGTTCAATAACCATATCAAGTCTCCACCATCCTCCCACTCAACTTTTCGAGACAAACTTTTCCTCGAGAAAGGACCCGGTTTAAGAAACAATCCCTATTGCTTTCGGATCTGAATTAGGAGGTATACCCAACTGTTTTGGGTGTCCTATGAAGATGCATTTTATCCGCTTTGGGTTCGAGCTTATCAACCTGAAACTTTTTCACATAAGCGTCGCAGCCCCAAACTTTTAAGGAACGACAACTTAGGTTTCTCCAAACAGTGTCGTCTCAACGGAATTACGTGATACCCTATTAAAGTGAGTGCGGTTGTCTCTAATGCCTAACCCATGAACGATAGTGATAATTCGATAAGAGACATCAAGGTACGCACCATATCCAATAGGGTGCTACTATCATGTTCGGACACACCATCACACTATGGTGTTCCAGGCGGTATTAATTGTGAAACAATTTCCACAATGTCTTAATTGTGTGCCAAAACTCGTAGCTCAGATATTTATCTCTATGATCATATCATAGACATTCTATCCTCTTGTCACGAAGATCTTAAACTTCACTCTGAAATTACTTGAACCATTCAATAATTCAGACTTGTGTTTCATCAAGTAAATATACTCAACATCTACTCGAATCATCTGTGAAGTAAGAACATAACGATATTCACTGCATGCCTCAGCACTCATTGGACTGCACACATCAAAATGTGTTACTTCCAACAAGTTGCTATCTAGTTCCATCTTACTGAAAACGAGGCTTTTCAGTCATCTTGTCCATGTGGTATGATTTGCATATCGCAAGTGATTCAAAATCAAGTGAGTCTAAACGATCCATCTGCATGGAGTTTCTTCATGCGTATGCACCAATAGACATGGTTCGCATGTCTCAAACTTTTCAAAAATGAGTGAGTCCAAAGATCCATCAACATGGAGCTTCTTCATGCGTTTTATACCAATATGACTTACATGGCAGTGCCACAAGTAAGTGGTACTATCATTACTATCTTATATCTTTTGGCATGAAAATGTGTATCACTACGATCGAGATTCAATAAACCATTCGTTTCAGGTTTAATACTAATCTTGATGGTAGAGGGAGCGTGCGATGTTTGATCACATCAAACTTGGAAACACTTCCGACACATATCGTCAGCTCACCTTTAGCTAGTCTCCATTTATTCCGTAGCTTTTATTTCGAGTTACTAATACTTAGCAACCGAACCGGTATCTAATACCCTGGTGCTACTAGGAGTACTAGTGAAGTACACATTAACATAATGTATATCCAATATACTTCTATCGACCTTGCCATCCTTCTTATCTACCAAGTATCTAGGGTAATTCTGCTCCAGTGACTATTCCCCTTATCACAGAAGCACTTAGTCTCGGGTTTGGGTTCAACCTTGGGTTTCTTCACTGGAGCAGCAGCTGATTTGCCGTTTCAGGAAGTATCCCTTCTTGCCCTTGCCCTTCTTGAAACTAGTGGTTTCACCAACCATCAACAATTGATGCTCCTTCTTGATTTCTACTTTCGCGGTGTCAAACATCGCGAATATCTCAAGGATCATCATATCTCCATGATATGTTATAGTTCATCACGAAGCTCTAGCAGCTTGGTGGCAATTACTTTGGAGAAACATCACTATCTCATCTGGAAGATCAACTCCCACTCGATTCAAGTGATTGTTGTACTCAGACAATCTGAGTACAAGCTCAACGATTGAGCTTTTCTCCCTTAGTTTGCAGGCTAAGAGACTCGTCGGAGGTCTTACACCTCTTGACGTGGGCACGAGCCTGAAATCCCAATTTCAGCCCTCGAAACATCTCATATGTTCCGCAACGTTTCAAAAACGTCTATGGTGCCTCAACTCTAAACCGTTTCACTGAACTATCACGTAGCTATCAAAACGTGTATGTCCGATGTTCGCAACATCCACAGACGATGTTTGGGGTTCAGCACACTGAGCGGTGCATTAAGGACATAAGCTTTCTACTGTCCGCATAATCGCTACTGTCAACTTTCAACTATATTTTCTCTAGGAACATATCTAAACAGAGGAACTAAAGCGCGAGCTTACGACATAATTTGCAAAGATCATTTGACTATGTTCAGGATAATTAAGTTCATCTTATGAATTCCCACTCAGATAGACATCCCTCTGGTCATCTAAGTGATTACATGATCCGAGTCAACTAGGCCGTGTCCGATCATCACGTGAGACGGACTAGTCATCATCGGTGAACATCTTCATGTTGATCGTATCTACCATACGACTCATGCTCGACCTTTCGGTCTCTTGTGTTCCGAGGCCATGTCTGTACATGCTAGGCTCGTCAAGTTAACCTAAGTGTTTCGCGTGTGTAAATCTGGCTTACACCCGTTGTATGTGAACGTAAGAATCCATCACACCCGATCATCACGTGGTGCTTAGAAATGACGAACTTTCGCAACGGTGCACAGTTAGGGGGAACACTTTCTTGAAATTTTAATGAAGGATCATCTTATTTACTACCGTCGTTCTAAGCAAATAAGATGCATAAACATGATAAACATCACATGCAATCAAATAGTGACATGATATGGCCAATATCATTTTTGCTCCTTTTGATCTCCATCTTCGGGGCTCCATGATCATCATCGTCACCGGCATGACACCATGATCTCCATCATCATGATATCCATCATCGTGTCTTCATGAAGTTGTCTAGCCAACTATTACTTCTACTACTATGGCTACCGGTTAGCAATAAAGTAAAGTAATTACATGGCATTGTTCAATGACACGCAGGTCATACAATAAATTAAGACAACTCCTATGGCTCCTGCCGGTTGTCATACTCATCGACATGCAAGTCGTGATTCCTATTACAAGAACATGATCAATCTCATACATCACATATCATTCATCACATTCTTCTTGGCCATATCACATCACATAGCATACCCTGCAAAAACAAGTTAGACGTCCTCTAATTGTTGTTTGCATGTTTTACGTGGCTGCTATGGGTTTCTAGCAAGAACGTTTCTTACCTACGCAAAACCACAACGTGATATGCCAATTGCTATTTACCCTTCATAAGGACCCTTTTCATCGAATCCGTTCCGACTAAAGTGGGAGAGACTGGCACCCGCTAGCCACCTTATGCACCAAGTGCATGTCAGTCGGTGGAACCTGTCTCACGTAAGTGTACGTGTAAGGTCGGTTCGGGCCGCTTCATCCCACAATACCGTCGAAACAAGATTGGACTAGTAACGGTAAGCATATTGAACAAAATCAACGCCCACAACTACTTTGTGTTCTACTCGTGCAAAGAATCTACGCAATAGACCTAGCTCATGATGCCACTGTTGGGGAACGTAGCAGAAATTCAAAATTTTCCTACGTGTCACCAAGATCTATCTATGGAGAAACCAGCAACGAGGGGAAGGAGAGTGCATCTACATACCCTTGTAGATCGCTAAGCGGAAGCGTTCAAGAGAACGGGGTTGAAGGAGTCGTACTCGTCGTGATCCAAATCACCGGAGATCCTAGTGCCGAACGGACGGCACCTCCGCGTTCAACACACGTACAGCCCGGTGACGTCTCCCACGCCTTGATCCAGCAAGGAGAGAGGGAGAGGTTGAGGAAGACTCCGTCCAGCAGCAGCACAACGGTGTGGTGGTGATGGAGGAGCGTGGAAATCCAGCAGGGCTTCGCCAAGCACCGCGGGAGAGGAGAAGAGAGAGAGGTAGGCCTGCGCCAGGGAGAGGTCAAAACTCCTGTGTTGGCAGCCCCAAAACCCTCAAGTATATATAGGGGAGAGGGAGGGGGGTGCACCCCCTCTAGGGTTTCCACCCCAAGGGGTGCGGCAGCCCCAATCCCATCTAAGGGTGGCGGCCAAGGGGGGAGAGGGGGGAAACTTGCCCCCCAAGTTAGGTGGAAGCACCCCTCCTCAAACCCTAGGCGCCTTGGGCCCTTGTGGGGGGGTGCACCAGCCCACCTGGGGCTGGTCCCCTCCCACACTTGGCCCATGCAGCCCTCCGGGGCCGGTGGCCCCACTTGGTGGACCCCCGGGACCCTCCCGGTGGTCCCGGTACGTTACCGATAAAACCCGAAACTTTTCCGGTGACCAAAACAGGACTTCCCATATATAAATCTTTACCTCCGGACCATTCCGGAACTCCTCATGACGTCCGGGATCTCATCCGGGACTCCGAACAACATTCGGTAACCACATACAAATTTCCTTTATAACCCTAGCGTCATCGAACCTTAAGTGTGTAGACCCTACGGGTTCGGGAGACATGTAGACATGACCGAGACGTTCTCCGGTCAATAACCAACAGCGGGATCTGGATACCCATGTTGGCTCCCACATGTTCCACGATGATCTCATCGGATGAACCACGATGTCAAGGACTCAATCGATCCCGTATACAATTCCCTTTGTCTAGCGGTATTGTACTTGCCCGAGATTCGATCGTCGGTATGCCGATACCTTGTTCAATCTCGTTACCGGCAAGTCTCTTTACTCGTTCCATAACACATCATCCCGTGATCAATCCCTTGGTCACATTGTGCACATTATGATGATGTCCTACCGAGTGGGCCCAGAGATACCTCTCCGTTTACACGGAGTGACAAATCCCAGTCTCGATTCGTGCCAACCCAACAGACACTTTCGGAGATACCTGTAGTGCACCTTTATAGCCACCCAGTTACGTTGTGACGTTTGGTACACCCAAAGCATTCCTACGGTATCCGGGAGTTGCACAATCTCATGGTCTAAGGAAAAGATACTTGACATTAGAAAAGCTTTAGCATACGAACTACACGATCTCTGTGCTAGGCTTAGGATTGGGTCTCGTCCATCACATCATTCTCCTAATGATGTGATCCCGTTATCAACGACATCCAATGTCCATGGTCAGGAAACTGTAACCATCTATTGATCAATGAGCTAGTCAACTAGAGGCTTACTAGGGACATGGTGTTGTCTATGTACCCACACATGTATTTGAGTTTCCTATCAATACAATTATAGCATGGATAATAAATGATTATCATGAACAAGGAAATATAATAATAACTAATTTATTATTGCCTCTAGGGCATATTTCCAACAAGACTGTACTTCCTGGGCCTTAACCTACATGGCACGATTACTCACACAAAGCACAGCTCGGTCCTCAGTGCAGCGGCCCGTGAAATAACTATATAAGCGGATCACGCTATTGAAGGGGTTATTAATTAGCGTAAGAAAACTGTTGATGACCGAGCTGAAATCTGGGACGTTCATGGAAGTGATCGGACAATGGGGAGCTCCAAATCGCCGGTGGCGGCTCATAGGTGGCTCTGTTTTACTGTTTCTCAATTGAGCACCGATTGTGTGCTGGCCATCAAGATCGCAACCCGATTCGGTGGCTCATAGGGGTCCGAAATACTGTCGCCATCGAAACATCCCCCAAGCCTGCCGTCTTGCAGTTGATACATAGAATTGGTCTCGTCGGTTGAGGACTCACCGTTAGAGTTGATGGCCGTCTCTCCACCGGACACAGATCCTTCCTCGAAACCTGCCCCATGGATGAAACCAACAAAGGCGTGTTTCACAGTGGCTTGAACCTTGGCGGGTCGTGCACGCTGAGCCGTCTCAACGATGTCGGTGCACGTGTTCGGCTCAGGTCCCGACTCACCGATCTTGCCGATGAAGACGTGGATTCAGTCGAAGGGGACCCGGTACCCGTACTCAATTGAGCCGTGATACGTCTCCAACGTATCTATAATTTATGAAGTATTCATGCTATTATTTCATCATTCTTGGGTGTTTTACAATCATTTTATAGCAACTTTATATCATTTTTTCCGACTAACCTATTGACCTAGTGCCCAGTGCCAGTTGTTGTTTTTTGCTTGTTACATCACAGGAAATCAATATCAAACGGAGCCCAAACACCACGAAACTTTTTGGAGATTTTTTGGACCAGAAGGAACGCAATGGGCTAGAGTTGCACTTGGGGGTGCCCCGAGGGGGGCACAACCCACCAGGGCGCGCCAGGCCCGCCTGGCGTGCCCAAGTGGGTTGTGCCCACCTTGGTGGCCTCCCGCACCCCTTCTTTGCACTATAAATTCCCAAATATTCCGAAACCCCTCGGGAAAACCTAGATCAGAAGTTCCACCGCCGCAAGGTCTCTGTATCCGTGAAAACCAATCTAGACCCCATTCCGGCACCCTGTCGGAGTGGGGAATCATCTCCGGTGGCCATCTTCATCATCCCGGCGGCCACCACGATGAGGACGGAGTAGTCCACTCTCGGGGCTGAGGGTTTGTACCAGTAGCTATGTGTTTAATCTCTCTCTCTCTCTCTCTCTCGTGATCTATATCATGGGCTTTGTTTATATAATCAGATCATATGATGTTTCTACCCTCTATACCCTTGTTATGATGAATTGAATCTTTACCCTTCAAAGTTTTGTCTTGTCGGATTGAGTATTCAGAGATGAGAATACATGATATATGTCTTGCAATATGAATACTTGAGGTGACAATTGGGGTATCTTATTGATTCACTTGATATATGTTATGGCATTCAACTCGCAGATTCCCGCGGTGATATAGGGGTAATCTATGCATAGGGGTTGATGCACGTTTTTTCTCCGACGGAAACTTTGGGATCTCTTTATAGTTCTTTGTATGGATTGAGTATTATGAATATGAATTTGCTTTGGTGTTATCTTAGTACGAACTCTTGATTAGATTGATCAGAAAGAATAGTTTGCGTTATTCTAGTACGAACTCTAGGATAGATTGATCGGAAAGAATAGCTTTGAGGTGGCTTCGTACCCTACAAACAATTTCTATCTTTTGTTCTCCGTTAATAGGAACTCGGGAGTGATTCTTTCCTGCACTTTGAGGGGTAATCATATGATCCAACTATGTTAGCATTGTTGAGAGTTTGCACTAGCGGAAGTACGGACCCTAGGCCTTGTTTTTAAGCATTGCAATACCATTTTTGTGCCCGTTTACTATTTGCTACTTTGCTGTTTTTATTTATTCAAATTATAAAAATATATTTCTACCATCAATATTACACTTTTATCACCATCTCTTCGCCGAACTAGTGCACCTATACAATTTGCCATTGTATTGGGTGTGTTGGGGACACAAGAGATTTCTTGTATTTGGTTGCAGGGTCGTTTGAGAGAGACCATCTTCATCCTACACCTCTCACGGATTGATAAACCTTAGGTCATCCACTTGAGGGAAAATTGCTACTGTCCTACAAAACTCTGCGCTTGGAGGCCCAACACGTGTCTACAAGAATAAAGTTGCGTAGTAGACATCAAACCAGCATCGGGGGCCTAGCCAGCATCGTCGATGTAGAGCTTGCCCCAACGACTCTTGGTCATCCGGCCCACGGCGTATCCCTTGATCCCTGCGAAGTTGCCCTTCAAGAACTCGAAACCACCATGCGCTGGCCCCATGGTGGGCACCAACTGTCGTGGACTTAACACGACAGATGCCCTAGCAAAAGGACTTAGTTGTGGAGCCATCGCAGCTAGGTTAGCTTGAAGGGGTTAAACGGGACAAAGGACACAAAGAGTTTACCCAGGTTCGGCCCCTCTCAACGAGGTAAAATCCTACTCCTGCTTTAGGTTGTATTGCTTGGGTTTCGATCACCAGGGAGCGAATACGCTTGACCTAGTTCTCAACGAGTTTTTTCTTGAGTTAACCCGCCGCTGGGTCACCCCTTTATATACACAGGTGGATGCCCGGCCTTACAGAGTCTCGGCCAGCTCACACAAACGTGATCGGCTCGATTTCTAACTAAGCTTGCCTTACATTACAAGTTAAACATGTGGCGGTTCATCCCTTTGGGCCTCAAGTCACCTTTGGGTCTTGGGCCTTCAATAGGCTTGCTTCATAACCCACCATCTTCATCTTTAAGTCGCCAAGGGCATGACCCGGCCCCTCCTGGGCGGGTCATACCCAGTAGTTATATCCCCAACAATAGATGATGTCCTACTTGTTAGCTTTGATCATGTGCCATATGTGTTGCTAACTGTTGTCGATCTTGCTGACAAGATACTAAAGACGGAGTAGGACACAGCCGGTGGTGGTAAGCAGGTCGTCGTTGGCGCAGAGGGGGCGGAGGACCACATCCTCACCAACTGGTGGCTGAAGAGAGTGGTGCTCCCTGGCAGGGTGGAGTTCATGAGGATGCCGTTGGCCGCTGGCAGTAGGCCAAGGACTAGGCACGAAGAGGGTGCACGAGAACCTATCAGGTTCTACGTGTAGATCACTGACCAGGAGGACATCTCCATGCTCATCATCCCGCGTAAATTCAGGCCGGTGATGAAGCAATGGTTGGTCAGCGGCCCTCCTTGCGTCGTTGGCCTCTCCGCCAACAAGTGGTGCGAGTTTTGGGTGCAGGTGCAGATGTTCAAAGGGCACATGGTGCTGGGGCACGACTGGGAGTACTTCTGCAGCCGGCACAAGATCATCCCCGACGACCTTGTAGTCTTCAAGCTCTCCGGCCTAGGGCTCAAAGTGCAGATCTACAATGCCAACAGCTCCAACATCTGCACCGTCCGGTGCACGAAGCATAGTTGCGTCAGTGACATCACTCAGGCCCTCTAGTTCGTTTGTCTAGTCTGAAACTCTGAACCATGCTTATGAAGGAAATATGCCCTAGAGGCAATAATAAAGTTGTTATTTATATTTCCTTATATCATGATAAATGTCTATTATTCACTAGAATTGTATTAACTGAAAACTTAGTATATGTGTGAATACATAGACAAATAGAGTGTCCCTAGTATGCCTATACTTAACTAACTCGTTAATGAAAGATGGTTAAGTTTCCTAGCCATAGACATGAGTTGTCATTTGATGAACGGGATCACATCATTAGAGAATGATGTGATGGACAAGACCCATCCATTAGCTTAGCACTATGATCGTTTAGTTTGTTGCTATTGCTTTCTTCATGACTTATACATGTTCCTATGACTATGAGATTATGCAACTCCCGAATACCGGAGGAACACTCAATGTGCTATCAAACGTCACAACATAACTGGGTGATTATAAAGATGCTCTGCAGGTGTCTCCAATGGTGTTTGTTGAGTTGGCATAGATTGAGATTAGGATTTGTCACTCTGATTGTCGGAGAGGTATCTCTAGGCCCTCTCGATAATGCACATCACTATAAGCCTTGCAAGCAATATAACTAATGAGTTAGTTGCGGGATGATGCATTACGGAACGAGTAAAGAGACTTGTCGGTAACAAGATTGAACTAGGTATGATGATACCGACGATCGAATCTCGAGAAAGTAACATACCGATGACAAAGGGAACACCATATGTTGTTATGCGGTTTGACCAATAAAGATCTTTGTAGAATATGTAGGAGCCAATATGAGCATCCAGGTTCCGCTATTGGTTATTGACCGGAGATGTGTCTCGGCCATGTCTGCATAGTTCTCAAACCTGTAGGGTCCGCACGCTTAACGTTCAATGACGATTCGTATTATGAGTTTATGTGTTTTGATGTACCGAAGGTTGTTCGGAGTCCCGGATGAGATCACGGACATGACGAGGAGTCTTGAAATGGTCGAGACATAAAGATTGATATATTGGAAGGTTATATTCGGACACCGAAATGGTTCCGAAGTGTTCTCCCTGAGTATGCACCGTTGCTACAGTTCGTCGTGCTGAGACACCACGTGATGATCGGGTGTGATAAGCTCTACGTTCACATACAACGGGTGCAAGCCAGTTTTGCACACATAGAATACTCGGGTTAAACTTGACGAGCCTAGCATATGCAGATATGGCCTCGGAACACTGAGACTGAAAGGTCGAGAGTGAATCATATAGTAGATATGATCAACATAGTGATGTTCAACATTGAAAACTACTCCATCTCACGTGATGATCGGACATGGTTTAGTTGATTTGAATCACGTGATCACTTATATGAATAGAGGGATGTCTATCTAAGTGGGAGTTCTTAAGTAATATGATTAATTGAACTTTAATTTATCATGAACTTAGTACCTGATAGTATTTTGCATGTCTATGTTGTTGTAGATCAATGGCCCATGCTACTGTTCCTTTGAATTTTAATGCATTTCTAGAGAAAGCTAAGTTGAAAGATGATGGTAGCAACTACAGGGACTGGGTCCGTAACTTGAGGATTATCCTCATTGCTGCATAGAAGAATTATGTCCTGGAAGCACCGCTAGGTGCAAGACCCACTGCAGAAGCAACGCCGAATGTTATGAACGCCTGGCAGAGCAAAGCTGATGACTACTCGATAGTTCAGTGTGCCATGCTTTACGGCTTAGAATCAGGACTTCAAAGACGTTTTGAATGTCATGGAGCATATGAGATGTTCCAGGAGTTGAAGTTAATATTTCAAGCAAATGCCCGAATTGAGAGATATGAAGTCTCCAACAAGTTCTATAGCTGCAAGATGGAGGAGAACAATTTTGTTAGTGAACACATACTTAGAATATCTGGGTACCATGACCACTTGACTCAGTTGGGAGTTAATCTTCCTGATGATAGTGTCATTGACAGAGTTTTTCAATCACTGCCACCAAGCTATAAAGGCTTCATGATGAACTATAATATGCAAGGGATGGAAAAGAGAATTCCCGAGCTCTTCGCGATGCTAAAGGCTACGGAGGTGTCAAGAAGGAGCATCAAGTATTGATGGTTAACAAAACCACTAGTTTCAAGAAAAAGGGCAAAGGGAAGAAGGGGAACTTCAAGAAGAATAGAAAGCAAGTTGCGGGAAGAATCCCAAGTATAGACCTAAGCCGAAACTGAGTGCTTCTACTACAAAGAGACTGGTCACTGGAAGCGGAACTGCCCCAAGTATTTGGCGGATAAGAAGGATGGCAAAGTGAAAGGTATATTTGATATACATGTTATTGATGTGTACCTTACTAATGCTCATAGTAGCGCATGTGTATTTGTTACTGGTTGTGTTGCTCATATTTGCAACTGGAAACATGGGCTACGGATTAAGCGAAGATTGGCTAAGGACGAGGTGACAATGCGCGTGGGAAATGGTTCCAAAGTCAATGTGATCGCCGTCGTCACACTACCTCTACATCTACCTTCGGGATTAGTTTTAGACCTGAATAATTGTTATTTGGTGCCAGCGTTAAGCATGAACATTATATCTGGATCTTGTTTGATGCGAGACTGTTATTCATTTAAATCAGAGAATAATGGTTGTTCTATTTATATGAGTAATATCTTTTATGGTCATGCACCCTTGATGAGTGGTCTATTTTTGTCGAATCTCGATTGTAGTGATACACATATTCATAATATTGAAGCCAAAAGATGCAAAGTTAATAATGATAGTGCAACTTATTTGTGGCACTGCCGTTTAGATCATATTGGTGTAAAGCGCATGCAGAAACTCCATGCTGATGGGCTATTGGAATCATTTGATTATGGATCACTTGATGCTTGAGAACCATGCCTCATGGGCAAGATGACTAAGACTCCGTTCTCTGAAACAATGGAGCGAGCAACTGACTTATTGAAAATAATACATACTGATGTATGCGGTCCGATGAGTGTTGAGGCTCGCGGCGGGTATCGTTATTTTCTGACCTTCACAGATTATTTGCGTAGATATGGGTATATCTACTTAATGAAACATAAGTATGAAACATTTTAAAAGTTCAAAGAATTTCAGAGTGAAGTGGAAAATCATCGTAACAAGAAAGTAAAGTTTCTGTGATCTGATCGTGGAGGTGAGTATTTGAGTTATGAGTTTGGTCTTCATTTGAAACAGTGTGGAATAGTTTCAGAACTCACGCCACCTGGAACACCACAACGTAATGGTGTGTCTGAATGTCGTAAACGTACTCTATTAGATATGGTGCAATCTATGATGTCTCTTACCAATTTACCACTATCGTTCTGGGGTTATGCTTTAGAGACGGCTGCATTCATGTTAAATAGGGCACCATCTAAATCCGTTGAGACGACACCATATGAACTGTGGTTTGGCAAGAAACCTAAGTTGTGGTTTCTTAAAGTTTGGGGATGTGATGCTTATGTGAAAAAGTTTCAACCTGATAAGCTCGAACCCAAATTGGAGAAATGTGTCTTCATAGGATACCCAAAGGAAACTGTTGGGTACACCTTCTATCACAGATCCGAAGGCAAGATATTCGTTGCTAAGAATGGATCCTTTCTAGAGAAGGAGTTTCTCTCTAAAGAAGTTAGTGGGAGGAAAGTAGAACTTGATGAGGTAATTGTACATTCTCCCGAATTGGAAAGTAGTTCATCATAGAAATCAGTTCCAGTGATGCCTACACGAATTAGTGAGGAAGTCAATGATGATGATCATGAAACTTCGGATCAAGTTACTACCGAACCTCGTAGGTCAACCAGAGTACATTCCACACCAGAGTGGTACGGTAATCCTATCCTGGAGGTCATGTTACTAGACCATGATGAACCTACGAACTATGAGGAAGCGATGATGAGCCTAGATTCCGTGAAATGGCTTGAGGCCATGAAATCTGAGATGGGATCCATGTATGAGAACAAAGTGTGGACTTTGGTTGACTTGCCCAATGATCGGCAAGCCATAGAGAATAAATGGATCTTCAAGAAGAAGACAAACGCTGACGGTAATGTTACTGTCTACAAAGCTTGACTTGTTGCAAAAGGTTTTCGACAAGTTCAAGGAGTTGACCACAATGAGACCTTCTCACCCGTAGTGATGCTTAAGTCTGTCCGAATCATGTTAGCAATTGCCGCATTTTATGATTATGAAATTTGGCAAATGGATGTCAAAACTGCATTCCTTAATGGATTTCTTAAAGAAGAGTTGTATATGATGCAACCAGAAGGTTTTGTCAATCCTAAAGGTGCTAACAAAGTGTGCAAGCTCCAGCGATCCATTTATGGACTGGTGCAAGCCTCTCGGAGTTGGAATATACGCTTTGATAGTGTGATCAAAGCATATGGTTTTATACAGACTTTTGGAGAAGACTGTATTTACAAGAAAGTGAGTGGGAGTTCTGTAGCATTTCTAATATTATATGTGGATGACATATTGTTGATTGGAAATGATACGGGATTTCTGGATAGCATAAAAGGATACTTGCATAAGAATTTTTCAGTGAAAGACCTCGGTGAAGCTGCTTATATATTGGGCATCAAGTTCTATAGAGATAGATCAACACGCTTAATTGGACTTTCACAAAGCACATACCTTGATAAAGTTTTGAAGAAGTTCAAAATGGACCAGTCAAAGAAAGGGTTCTTGCCTGTGTTACAAGGTGTGAAGTTGAGTCAGACTCAATGCCCAACCACTGCAGAAGATAGAGAGAAAATGAATGTCATTCCCTATGCCTCAGCCATAGGTTATATCATGTATGCAATGCTGTGTACTAGACCTGATGTGTGCCTTGCTATAAGTTTAGCAGGGAGGTACCAAAGTAATCCACGAATGGATCACTGGACAGCGGTCAAGAACATCCTGAAATACCTGAAAAGGACTAAGGATATGTTTCTCGTTTATGGAGGTGACAAAGAGCTTGTCTTAAATGGTTACGTCGATGCAAGCTTTGACACTGATCCGGATGACTCTAAGTCACAAACCTGATACATATTTATATTGAATGGTGGAGCTGTCAGTTTGTGCAGTTCCAAGCAAAGCGTCGTGGCGGGATCTATGTGTGAAACGGAGTACATAGCTGCTTCGAAAGCAGCAAATGAAGGAGTTTGGATGAAGGAGTTCATATCCGATCTAGGTTTAATACCTAGTGCATCGGTTCTAATGAAAATCTTTTGTGACAATACTGGAGCAACTGCCTTGGCGAAGGAATCCAGATTTCACAAGAGAACCAAGCACATCAAGAGACGCTTCAATTCCATCCGCGATCATGTCAAGGAGGAAGACATAGAGATTTTCAAAATACATACGGATCTGAATGTTGCAGACTTGTTGACTAAGCCTCTTCCACGAGCAAAACATGATCAGCACCAAGACTCCATGGGTGTTAGAATCATTACTATATAATCTAGATTATTGACTCTAGTGCAAGTGGGAGACTGAAGGAAATATGCCCTAGAGGCAATAATAAAGTAATTATTTATTTCCTTATATATCATGATAAATGTTTATTATTCATGCTAGAATTGTATTAACCGGAAACTTAGTACATGTCTGAATACATAAACAAACAAAGTGTCCCTAGTATGCCTCTACTAGACTAGCTCGTTAATCAAAGATGGTTAAGTTTCCTAACCATAGACATGCGTTGTCATTTGATGAACGGGATCACATCATTAGGAGAATGATGTGATGGACAAGACCCTTCCATTAGCTTAGCATAATGATCATTTAGTTTTATTGCTATTGCTTTCTTCACGACTTATACATGTTCCTCTCACTATGAGATTATGCAACTCCCGTATACCGGAGGAACACCTTCTGTGCTATCAAACGTCACAACGTATCTAGGTGATTATAAAGATGCTCTACAGGTGTCTCCGAAAGTGTTTGTGGGGTTGGCATAGATCGAGATTAGGATTTGTCACTCCGAGTATCGGAGAGGTATCTCTAGGCCCTCTCGGTAATGCACATCACTATAAGCCTTACAAGCAATGTGACTAATGAGTTAGTTGTGGGATGATGCATTACGGGACGAGTAAAGAGACTTTCCGGTAACGAGATTGAACTAGGTATGATGACACCGATGATCTAATCTCTCGCAAGTAACATACCGATGACAAAGGGAACAATGTATGTTGTTATGCGGTCTAACCGATAAAGATCTTCATAGAATATGTAGGAGCCAATATGAGCATCCAGGTTCCGCTATTGGTTATTGACTGGGGATGTGTCTCGGTCATGTCTATATAGTTCTCGAACCCGTAGGGTCCGCACGCTTAACGTTTGATGACGATTTGTATTATGAGTTATGTGTTTTGGTGACCGAAGTGTGTTCGGAGTCCCGGATGAGATCATGTACATGACGAGAAGTCTCGAAATGGTCGAGAGGTAAAGATTCATATATTGGAAGGTTATATTCGGACATCGGAATGGTTCCAAGTGATTCAGATATTTTTCTGGAGTACCGAGGGGTTACCGGAACCCCCCGGGGAAGTGGGCCTTAGTAGGCTTTAGTGGAGAGAGAGGAGGGCCGCAAGGGGTGGCCGTGCCCCCCCTATGGCAGTCCGAATTGGACTAGGGGAGGGGGCGGCGCCCCCCTTTCCCTCTCCCTCTCCCTCTCCTTCATTTTCCCTCTGGTGGAAGAAAGAAAACGGGGGGGGGGGGGATCCTACTTGGACTAGGAGTCCAAGTAGGACTCCCCCCATGGCACACCCCTCCTGGCCGCCGGCCTCTCTCCCCCTCCTTTACATATGTGGGCAGGGGGCACCCCAAAGGCACAATAGACAATCTCTTAGCCGTGTGTGGTGCCCGCTCCACAGTTTACTCCTCCGGTCATAGTGTCGTAGTGCTTAGGCGAAGCCCTGTGTGGACCACATCACCAACATTGTCGCCACGCCGTCGTGCTGATGGAACTCTCCCTCGACCCTCTACTGGATCAAGAGCTCGAGGGACGTCATCGAGCTGAACGTGTGCTGAACACGAAGGTGCCGTACATTCGGTACTTGGATCGTGGAGACGTTAGACTACATCAACCGCGTTAACATAACGCTTCCACTTTCGGTCTACGAGGGTACGTAGACACACTCTCCCGTCTCGTTGATGTGCATCTCCTAGATAGATCTTGCGTGAGCGTAAGAATTTTTTTGAAATTGCATGTTCCCCAATAGCACCGCGAGGTGTTGTAGTTTAAATCTCCGAGAGGTGGAGATGTAAATTTTTCTACATCTGCATCATCTGTTGGAGCAACGTTTTTGGGCCTTGAAGATGCAAAAGGTAGTTATTTTTGCATCTACATCTTCTATTGGAGATACTCCAAGATAGCACCATTGAACATGCCCTAAGAGGCCGTAAATCCTACCTTTTTTGTCACAAAATATCTCTTTTCAGAAAATGATATGCGTTTCTGGAAAATCTGTCAACCCCATGCAACCAAATTTGATATCTAAAACGTTCACAAATGACAACCCCTCCGAGTGAACATTGGCCAGCTATTGCGGTCCACTTGTTATTCTAATCCATATCAGCGATGGGTAGAAAACGAAAAATGACCTTTTATTCATAAGTGACACATGAAAATATTCAATGTTGGTCAGAATATCATCATGTGCCACTAGAACATTTGCTCATTAAATCTCTAATCAAAACTTCTCAGTAGTTCCATTTTGATTAGAACCATAAAATTACATAATGACCAACATGAACATTAGCTAAATTAGCAGTCAACATTAATATATAGCAACAAATAATGCAATTCAATGTGTCATGGGACACAAGGACCCATATGGTGGGGAGTAACTTAGACTAATTCCATGCATATGACACTAGTCGACGGTACTACCTTCACACTGCAAAGTATCATAGAGGGGACAATATCTGGTGCTCTGGGAGCACCTAAACTTAGATGCTCCAAGAGCTCCTGAGCCGTTCGATCTTAGATCCAGCGTCCATGGAGAGAGCTGGCAATTTTTTGCAAAAAAAACCTCCGAGGAGTCCGATAATTACATCGAGGTCTCGCGCTCAAGATTAAAGTTGCAATCCACATAGACAGCAGCGGCAATGGCCTCAACTATATTAGCAAGCACCTTGGGAGCCTTAAATACAGTGCCACCATAGGACGTAGTGCCAAGGTCATCCTCTAACTCTTGTTTCATTGACTGGATAAACTGTCCTACCAAGAGATTGAGGCGAGGACAGTTGCGTTGGAGCAGCAGGTAGAGGTCGTGGCGCTCGGCCTCGCCTTCTCCAACTTCCTCTACCTCACCAACCCCACTGTCGGCCCCAGCGCGCTCTCCACGCTACGGGCCACAGCAGTGCTCGCGCTGGAGCATCTAAGTTTAGGTACTCCCGAAGCACATGATATTCTCTCTATCATAGAACTAGTATAATAGATGATTACATTTATTAGTTTATAGACTCAACTTTTCTTGGGAAGCATATGTGGTGGTAACATATTTGTTACCGCTATCATCTCTTTCCTCATTTGATATATGCCATATCATCAATATGCCTAATTGGCATTGCATGAAGATGCATGTTACTATCTACTCCCTCTGTCCCATAATATAAGAAACACTCTTATATTATAAGATGAAGAGAGTATGCTACTCCCGCCGCTATGGCTAGCCTAACTTGTGTAGACATCTTGGACTTAAGTTTCGACACTTAATTGACATTGAAGATTACATAAAACACAAGTAGTATCAAAATTATCATTAAAATTCTCAATGAGAACAATGAACGTATTCTCACTAAATAATCATTAGACTTGGCATTCATAGTGGAAATGGCACTAATATTAATCATCATAAAATCCTGTAAATTATATATTCTGATAGAAAAGTTACATCAAGATTCATCAAATAATAATATTTGGAAAATAATATTGTCCAATAAATGGAAACATGTACTTTGGACCGATTTCATCAATAAATGTCATAGAATGACCACGATATTACACATCACATAATATTTTGTAAACAAAAAATTCTTTGTTTACGGAATCAAACATAATTTTATCAATTCCATTTTATGTCATTACACTTATTCTATAGTGCATTAAATAACATAAAATACACAAGAAGAAAACTTTAACTTTGCCAATCAGACATACTAGCCAAACATTATTCTGCCACATGGTGCGGTAAGGAAAACCAGACCACATGGCGAAAAAAGCGTATTATTAAGGTGGCCTCAGCCTATTAGTAATGACCACACCATTAGGAGATGCCATAACCGTAAATTTTCACTCAAATAAAAAAAATCAAGAATTCAGTGTAAAAAAGGATTGCGCCAAGGGGACTCTTTGTCGCCTTACCTTTTCTTGATAGTTGCAGACCTCCTTCGCCAGTTGATTGCCAAGGATACCTCCCCCTCCAGGTTGCTACACCCGCTTGTCGACGACCTGCCGTGTCCTGTTATTCAGTATGCAGACGACACCCTCCTCTTGATCCGTGCTGAACATGGACAACTCTCGCGACTGAAATCTATTCTGGATGCATTCTCTGCCGCCATGGGGCTTTCTATCAACTTCCACAAGAGCACTTTCGTTCCGATGGGCATTGACCCCGTCCATGCTGCCTCCTTGGCTGCTGAGCTTGGCTGCCCACTGTCGACGTTCCCCCAGACGTACCTCGGCTTACCTCTCTCCGATGTGAAGCTCCCAGCTAGCGCCCTGGAATTCTTGCCGATCAAGATTGAACGACGTATCCCCGGATGGCGCACATGTGGCCTCGACCCTGGGGGGCGTTTGACACTTACTTCTGCGGTGCTCTCTGCCATCCCTACTCATGCCATGTCCGTACTCCCCCTCTTCAAGGGCACTGTGGCCAGGATGGACCGCCCCCGTAGGGCCATGTTCTGGAATGGGGCAAGTGAATGCTCTGGGGGAGACTGCCAGGTGGCCTGGCATGATGCTTGTCGTCTCCGCTCAGAGGGGGGGCTTGGCTTGGTGGACATTGGGGTCCAGAATACATGCCTCCTTCTGAAAATGGTTCATAAAATCTTCAGTGGCGTGCGTAACCCGTGGACTGTCTGGGTTCGACGTTGGTACTTAGGTGGTCATCCGGCTCCCTCGACCCCCACCTGGAAAGTTTTTGCCTCGCTTTTCCCGCTCTATCGTTCGCTCACATCGATGAGGGTTGGCAACGGTGAGCGCACCTCCATCTGGCATGACAACTGGACCTCGTTGGGTCATTTGGCGGCTGCTCTCCCCGCGGCGTATTCCCATTGTCTCCGACCCGATTCAACCCTGGGGGACTTTAATATGCTTGGTGCCGGTGCGATACCTGTTCATGACCGTCTATCTAGAACCGCCGATTTGGAACTTTGTTTGCTCCGGTCAGCGCTTGATCGAGTTCACTTCTCTGAGGTGAACGACGAACGGGTCCTGGCATGGGGTGAGTGTCTTCAGTTCAAGATGCGCGCGGTGTATCACATGATCAAGCTCTCCGGGCATGGGCTCCCCCTGCATGGCCTCAACTGGGATGGGTTCATGCCTGTTAAGGTCAAGGTGTTCACCTGGATTCTGCGGCATGGCAACACGCGTACGCGGGAGTTTCTCCATCGGATCGGCTTCCTCGAGCGTGACGACTGCCCTTTTTGCCCAGGGCGGTCGGAGACGATCGTGCACCTCTTCCTCGAGTGCCCTCGTTTACGTCCACTGTGGGCGCGCGTCCTCGGTCATTCTAGTGTACTCATGGATAGCAGTGTCGAAAGTGTTTGGCAGGTATTCTCTACATGTCACGCCTCCCTAAGCCCTCCTCTCCTCAGCACGGCGATGTGTTGTGTCCTTTGGGTCATCTGGAAGACCAGGAACCGGATGGTGTTCGATAACATCCATACCTCTGACCTTGACTTGCGGCGTTTGATCCAAGAGCATCTTGTGTTGTGGGTGGTCCGGGCTCCCTCCCGTGTGGATTGTAACCCGTTGCTCCGGTGGTGCGTAGCTGTCTGTAGCTAACCCTTAGCTCCCCACCTTATCCCGCTCATTGAGCTCTGCGGAGCTATGTACTGACCGACCCATGTCCTTTGATTAAATAAATAATGTTCAGGTGGGCGATCGCCCCCCGTTGATTGTTCAAAAAAAAAAATCAAGAAATTCTACGGAGCGACGCATAATTGTGATCAAGCTTACCTATCATTTCACAATGCCAATATGTGAACATCAAAATGGTACTAAAAAACTATAGTTTTGTCTATAAAGCGGGCCGAAAGCATAACTTAAGCAAACATTGCTTTGATTTTCCTGTCCACGATACAACGTGTTCGAAATGGTCATCGTGTTTCAATCCACACTACTAGCACAATTTAAGCTACAATCGTCCCTTTTCCAACCTCACGGCGTGTGAAAGTGAGATTTCCCGTTCACCTAGGACTAGTTCTCTTGTTGACCGCGCGTCAGCCGTGGGATCTCCAAACCACCAGAACAGTCGCCGGCTGAGCCCGTGAAGTTGCAGTCTCTCACAGGGCGTGAAGCAATCATTCGGAGGCGATCGCACCACGGTCCCGTCTCGCACAGCCGCGCATTCGCACCACCAGGGTCGCACGCATTCGCCCGCCTCCCTGTCCACCCTCCAGCTACAAGTGACAACTGACAAGTCCTCCTGACCTCCTCCCCCTCCCAACGCGCTCCGCCGGGTCGCGTCGCCGCCGCCGCCGCCGTCGACCGGACCCAGTCCCGACCCCGTTAAAAGCCCGGCCGGCGCGCGTGCTCGCTCCTCACTTCATTTTTCTTCTCGAAGAAAGGAAAGGGGGGAGGATAAACAAACAGGCCAACAAATCCACTGACGGCCGTTGGGCGATGGGAACAGTGCTGGACTCCCACTTCCTGGCGCTCACCGCCCTCGTCACCGTAAATCTCTCGCGCCGCCTCCTCTGACCTCTCCTCTCCTCTCCTCACCCGCCGTCTCCGTCTCTCTGTGACTCGCCGTGTTTACTAACTGTTCCCGTTCTGGTGTTCTTGGTGGTGGTTGTGGTGCTAGGTCGGGTACCAGCTGGTGTTCTTCATCATCACAGCCCTCCTCCGCTTCGACAAGGTCACCGATTTCGCAGGTAGCACTCCACTTCCTGATTCTTCTTCTCCTTCCTCCTTTCTTCTTGTTATTATTTTCTGTCGGGTGAATCTAGTTAAAGACTGGAGTCCATGAGCTCGATTTCTCAGCCCAGTGGGAAGCTGGTCTGGCTAAGACTACAGAGTAGCTTAGCCTATTATAATCTATTGTTGCTGTCGCCATTTATCTGCCTGTCATTGATCCGACGAACAGGGTTGACTCACACCACATCACCTACGTATAGCAATTTCTACTGATAGCCTTTCTGTTTTTTGTTTCTTGGAATCTTAATATATATGCTGTACGTGTGTCAAGATTGCAATCTTTTTGTGCACGCCAATTTAGATGCTGCCTGCCTGTCCATCCTAGTTAGGAGGCAACCAGTTTCTTCAGAAATAGGTGCTCGGGTGAATTCCTTTGTCTGAAGCTCTGAGCACTAGCGTGTATTAAATTTCTCTGCAGCGGAAGACATTCATAGCATCCCTTTCCTTTTCAGTGATTTCTGATTTCTTTTCTTTTTTCAGGCAGTACAAATTTTGTCATAATCGCCGTCCTGACCGCAGCTTTGAAGGGAACATGGCACTTCCGTCAGGTAAATACTAGTAGTAGTAAGAACTCAGTTCCCTTTTGTTGTAAACATGACGCTGTTAACGTTTAATACAGCTGCGTATAAATGTTTAGTTCTAAAAAATTGGCTTAGTCATTGTCATTTGTCACTGCTCAACTTGTTTGTTTGTTTTTTGATAAAAGAAGGGCTCGCCCCTTCCGATTTCCATTAAAGAAACCAAAGCAAGTTTGAACTACAAAAGACGAGCAAGACTACTCAAACCAACTACCACTACTACTACTAACATAAGAACCGCGCGCGTCCTCCCCTCTGCATTAAGAGGGAGAAGAGCAAAGCCATAATATCCAGTATACTTATTACAGGCCAGGAAACATCAAAAGAGGCTTAAACGAAACCAGCGAAGTCTAGCAGATTGACAACTGCCCAACTTGTTAGAACAGTTGATGTTTCTATGGTGAATCACATTTCTGTTTGACTAATATACTTAAAAATATATGTTCAACAGCAATGCCTGTCCTAGTAATAGTTTATCCAAACGCTGCACTATCTTCGATTACCCATTTTTAGGTGAAAATGCCTGTTGCAGTTGCAACTCCTCCAAGTTACTAAAGCACGGCCAGCAAGCTGTTTGTCTGAACCTTGGCTATAGATCGTTAGAGTTGTCCTGAGTTTAATGTGTGTTCAGATTTAAAATGATTTGACATCCCTGGTATGCAGTTGAATTAGCTTGGGCATGGATGTTACTGTATTTGCAGAAATGTAGGATAACTGAATCTTTGCACTGCCTATGCTCATAATGCAGAAAGAATCGTCTTACCACTTACATGTTACATTAAAACTAAATCCTACATATGGTACCATGGTTCTCAAAGCCTAGATGGAAACTGTATTCATGAGGTGGTACAATGGTTATCCACACCCATTTAGTGAGAAATACGGCATCGGCATATGTCTGTTCCATTGAAATCCCGTTTGTTTTTCCAAGTTGCAAAGAAACCACGAAGTTAATACAGAGACTGGGACAGTATAAACGTTAAGGATAACCTATTTCATTTGAAATTATCTATCAAAGGATAGTGGTATTCCTCTGTGTTACCAACTGGATAATTGACATGTCCATGTATTATTTTGAAGCAATGTCATCACAATTGTTTGTTTAAGAAGTTCGTCCATTTCTGAGCATAGACCCCTTTTTTCAGATCGTGTTGACGGTGCTTGTTATAATCTGGGGACTTCGTTTGGCAGTGTTTTTACTAATGAGGTATGTTATCTAAAACATATATTCTATTGATAGTTCAAATAGCCCCCACTGGACTATGTCTAGCGGAATCTCCTTTTTTGTGGAAAAAATCTTTCAAGACATCTGTTGCCTGAGTCAAAACATTGTTCCTTTGAAAGTGAGTCGCTAATGCTTTGCTTTGCCTGATGGTGTCTAGGATTTTGCAGTGGGGAGAGGACAAACGGTTTGATGAGATGCGCAGTAACTTGGGAAAATTAGCTGTCTTCTGGACTTTTCAGGTAACTTTTGCAACTTATGCTAAGCAATTAGAGCTGGTTAAATGATCATTGCATTTCTAAAGAGAACCTCACCATGACTTTTATCCTGATTTGGGCAGGCTGTCTGGGTTTGGACTGTCAGCTTGCCTGTTACTATTGTGAACGCAAGTAGCAGAAACCCTTCTATTGAAGCTCGGGATATCATTGGTTGGATAATGTGGGTCATCGGGCTATCTGTGGAAGCTATAGCTGATCAGCAAAAGCTTAAATTCAAGAACTCTCCAAGCAATAGGGGAAAGTGGTGTAATGTGGGCCTTTGGAGTTATACTCGGCACCCAAATTACTTTGGGGAGGTTAGTTTATTTACCGTGATTATTATTTGCATACAGGTCATCTATTAAATCCATCATGATTTAGTTTGCCTTCGTCTATGAATCGATCTATCATGATATCATCCTTCATGGTCAGCAAATCTGTTGCATTCTTGGGTTCTTCTTTCCCTAGATGCACACAACATTGCCCTCACTAAAGTCAAATACATGATACGTATCCTGGTATCGGTGATTGAGGACAGAGTTTGAAAAGCTGAGACAGTTCCAAGAAAGAGATACCAAATTAAACAGACCTAATATGGTAACTACTGGCATTTTGAGTTTCATTGTTGGCTTAATGACATTTAACTGTCAACTGTGTTTCAGCTCCACAGTTTCACTGCAATAAGCTTGAACTTCAGAACTCGCCACTACAACTAATATGATTGTATAATAGGGTTCGCCGCCTTAGTTCATGGGAAAGTAGTTATAGACTTATAGTTATATTTTAAATAGAAGTAAAGTGCAGATATTAGATAAAGTGATCACCTGCCTACATTAAGACAGGGACATTACTAAAGAGAGAGACATATTGCTCAGAATAATAGGAAAGAGAAATACATGACAAAATTCTACAACTTACAAATTAATTCAGAGCAGGCACTTTTCTGCACACGCTTAGGTTTCAAGTAAAAGACATGTATTGGTGGTGTTCAAATTTAGTATTTTAATAATGAAATAGTAGCTGCACATGTCAAAAAGAACATGCTAGGTAACCGCTTCTGTAGTCTCTCTGATCACAGCCTTGAGCAAGCAAGCAATCTAGACCAACTTTTGCTGCAGAAACAAGTATATGCCATATTTGCTAAAGCGAGGGCTTGCTGACCTTCTCATGCTTTATCATTGTTTCATCATGAATACCTTTTGTTGATAATAATTCCAATCCTAATTCCAAATAGCCACCTCTGTGCATAGTGAATGTTACATAATTACAGAGTCCAAATACTTGCTTCTTATTTGTGCACCACCCAACCCTTCATGATATAAATTCTGAGCATTTCAATATGGAGTGTCGAACAAATCCCGGCATACACTTGACAGTTTAATCTGATGCAGATGTTCCTTTGGTGGGGGGTGTTTGTAGCATCAACCCCGGTTCTCTCAGGAGCTGAATGGCTTGTAATCTTGGGACCCATCTTCCTGACGCTCTTGCTTCTTTTCGTTAGCGGGATCCCACTTCTTGAGGTTAACCTCTATTCTTGCGCATCCGAAACCCATCCCTAGTTTGCTAGTATATCTTTTATCTCAATGCTAATGCACCTCATCCTCTATATTTCGCCGTGCAGTCATCTGCTGATAAGCGCTTTGGTCGGTCCGAGGAATACCGCACATACAAGAAAACCACAAGGTAAGCACCATTCTTTTACCAGGTCATTCCCAGATCTCTCCCCAACCACTGCTTTGTCGCAGAGGGGTTACTGAAGTTTGTACCGGTTGTGTTCCTCTGCAGCCCCCTTATCCCATTGCCGCCGGTCGTGTATGGAGCTCTGCCTGATTGGTTCAAGGTGGCATTCCTCCTGGAGCTGCCCCTCTACAACCCCGGACCGGAACGCGACCCCATCAGCTGAGTGATGAATGTGCATTGTTCTTCTGATCACAAGTGATTATACATGTAATGTACCGCTTTTATTCTAGATGGGTGATTCTTTTGCCATTGATTTCAAGGGTTTACGGTGAAGTTTGTCCATATGTATCTATCTCCGAGGATGTTCAAAAGCATAGTTTGTGTACTTGTCTTTAATAGGGATATTGTGTACTTGTGTTAATAGTGGAAAAGTTTGATTTTATGTTGTACCCAAAGTCTGAATTTTTCTCTAGTTTCTATGGGAATTTTACTCTTTGTCACGAACTCCATTTAAAATTTCTATTTCTAAACGGGCTTCGATGGTTTGTGAAGCTTGCATGAGTTCATATTTATCAGGATTCAGATTACAGCAAGAAGGATTAGCTTCTTGAGCTCTGAGAGAACTTTGACATGGCAACAGAATCTGCACGGGGCGTTGTCCAACACAAACTGAAACAGCATATGCGGATCATCTATCTACTGACGTCCGGCTCGCCGGAGGGCCTCACGCCGGCGCGATGGACACCTTGTCGACCTGCACGACGTACTCGAGCGTCGCCCCGGGGGGCACCTGCGCGCCATCGTTCCCGAAGTCGGCGCCGTCCTCGCCGAAGCCCAGGCTCGCCGGGACGACCACGCGCCGCTTGCCGCCGTTCCGCATGGACCGCAGCGCGTACTCGATGCCCTCGCACATCCCCCTGGTGTAGGGCCTGGAGCCCATGACGAGCGCCAGCGGCCGCTTCCCGTCGCCGAACGTGTCCACGAACGCCTCGCCGCCGCCGCCGGCCACCCGCCCCTGCAGGTCGATCACCACCAGGTCGCCCGGCCGCGGCACGTCGCCGCCGCCCACCCGCATCTCGGTGTACCTGAACCATTGTCGCCGTCAGTGTGAGGTTTCACTCCGGTGCTACCCAAGAATGAGCTTACCGGATTCCGTTGGGCAGGACGACCTCCTGCTCCTCCTCCACATCCCTGCGAGAAGGAGACACACATGGGTGACGAGAGCATGGAGGATGGTTATTAATGGAGGTGAGGGGCCGAGGTCGGCGGCTGACTTGGTGTTGGCCTGCTGCTGCGCGACCTCGAGGCGGGTCTTGAGCTGCTCCGACACGACGCCGAAGGCCAGGAAGCCGACCCACGCCAGCCCGGCGCCGATGCCGAACCGCCGGGTCAGCGACGACGCGACCCAGTCCGTCGAGTCGGCCGACGTCGTCGCCGCGCGCTTGGGCGCCGGCGCCCTCGCCGGTGCCGCCTGCGCCTGCATGGGCTCTTGCTGCTGCTGCTGCTGTGGTGGCGGTGGGGGCTGGTCGGACGGCGGCTGGGCGCTGGGCGGGCGCGAGGGCGGCGCGCACGAGACGTGCGGCTTGGCGGCGGGGCGGGCGAGGAAGGCCGGGGAGCTTCCCAAGAAAGTGGCCATGGCGGGCGGACACCGGCACGATTCGTACGGTGAGCAGAGCAGAGCAGCTGGAAGGAGGATGGAACCGGATATTATTTGGCTAAACTTTTTGTTCGCTACGTTTTTGAGATTTTTTTGGCTGTGCTTTTCTGCGGTTTCTTGGACCGAAATGTGGCCACACACGCGCGCGCCGGCTTATCCGATATTTTTGGCAGCTCGAGAGGCTTATCCGATTATCTCCTTGCTACAGAAATATGTTTTGGAGCTCGTTTTTCTGAAAAAAATCAAAATAAATGTTTCAATGCTTTCAAAATTCAGAGAAGAAAAAAAAATCCACATTATCATATGGATGCACACGGCGTACTCACAAATTTTCATGATGAAATGCATTGACACGAGATCAGGGGCGAAACTGGGCCTGGGGCTCAGGCGTGGCCCAGAAATTCGTTTTGGAGCTCGTTTTTTTCTGAAAAAATCAAAATAAATGTTTCAATGCTTTCAAAATTCAGAGAAGAAAAAAAAATCCACATTATCATATGGATGCACACGGCGTACTCACAAATTTTCATGATGAAATGCATTGACACGAGATCAGGGGCGAAACTGGGCCTGGGGCTCAGGCGTGGCCCAGAAATTCGTTTTGGAGCTCGTTTTTTTCTGAAAAAATCAAAATAAATGTTTCAATGCTTTAAAAATTAAGAGAAAAAAATCCACATTATCATATGGATGCACACGGCATACTCACAAATTTTCGTGATGAAATGCATTGACACGAGAGCTACACAAAAAGATAAATTGCTGAGAATGAAAACAGTGACGTGAACAGTATGTGTACTCTTTACTACTCCCTCCTTCCCATTACGTAGGGCGTGGAAGCTTTTGACACGGAAAATAACGCAACTCTGGTTGCAAATTACTGAGCCATAGTTACAGAAAGTTTCCTCCGAGATATCCTTTAACAAACATGGTTGCCTGATCCAAAATTAGCGATGGTTAGCTTACACTCTCTGTGCAAGAGAGAATATCGGGAGTTGAGTGCTAACATGCCTTAGATATTGAATTTTTTTGAAAACGCTTAGACGCCTAAGATTTTGGAGAGGAGGGAGTATATAAAACCAACGATAGCCACTATTTTGTCTAGCTCATGAATCAATGTATTTTCTCATGAATTTTTACACATGTGTAGTATTCATCCACATGTCAATGTGGATTTTTCTTTAAACATCGACATGTTATTTTTTAATGTTCTTTAAAAAGGGCTCCATGCAGCCCGAGTACCAAAACACCGCAATGCTTACTTTATACATTTTTTATACACTTAGGACATTTTCGACGCTGACCCACACTGTGTCCGTTCGCTGATTGGTGGTGACCAGTCTTGTGGACAATGATGTTGGAGCTATTGATTATTGTCCGTCCCTAGGGTGACGGTTCGGTATCCCTCCGGCGATTACGGGGCGATTAGGGTTCGGGACCGCGGCGCCGCCCCGCCTTCGTTCCTGATCGATCATTTCTCTCTGGGAGCTGCTCGCTCTCTCTCGCTAATCCGTTCCCATCGAGCCTCGTCGCAAACCAATCCACATCTCAGCCTTCTGTGTGCTTCCTAGGGCGCACGGTCGTAAAACACTAAAACCCTAGGCAGGAAGAACTTGGGCGGAGAGGTACAGGGGGACGATGGAGGGCGTTGCGGGTATGATGAGGAGTCTGAAGCTGTCTGAGGAGGAGAGGAAGGGGGTCAGAATCCGGTCAGCGGGGAAGGAGAAGGGTAAGGCGGTGGAGTTCCAGGCAGTGGGAAGGGTGGTTTCGGAGAAGCCGGCACATCCTGACGCGATTAGCCTTTCTCTGGGAAGGGTTTGGTGCCCAATAAAGGGGATCGATTGCAGGGAGGCAGGAGACAATATATTCGTTTTTATCTTCAAACAAGAATCAGGAAAGAGGAACTCTAGAGGATGGACCTTGGATGTTTGACAAGGAGTTGGTAGTGGTGGAGGACTATGATCCAGCAAAAAGAATTGAGGATTGTGACTTCGATGAGATTCCAATATGGGTAAGAATTTTCAACCTGCCCTTGGGCATGATGCACGAGGATTCAGCAGAAGAGATTGGCAATATCGTTTGGGAGGTTTGTGGAGGTGGATGCGGGTGTGGACATTAAAGCTATTGGCAAGTTCCTAAGGGTAAAGATCAGAATGAAGATCAACAAACCAATAATGAGGGGCTTTACCCTAGATGATGATGAGGCCAGAGAAGGGGAGGAGAGAAAGAAGAAGATGAACATAGACGGGAAGGAAGAAGAGGATACGGAGGGGTTCTTGTGCCGGTTCGAATATGAGTTCCTCCCCGATTTTTGCTATACCTGCGGTCTCATTGGCCATGTTGCAAAGGAGTGCGCTACCAAGCTCAGCAAAGGAGAGAAAGCCCAGTTTGGTCCGTGGTTGCGAGCGGATATTGGTAGAAGGAGATTCAGTTATGAGGAAGAACGTACTTGGAGGGGGAAAGGAGACAATTCAGGAGGTAGCAGGTTTTATGGTATTGGACGGTCGAGTGGCAGGACGGGCAGCGGAAGTGGAAGTGATAGTTTGAGCTGGAGAAAGGGGGATGAGCTAAATAAGGGCAAGAAAGGAGGAAGATTAGAGGGGGAGGAAGAAGTAATGAGCCTAGTTAAGCTTCTGAAGTATGAGCCACCACGCGGAGGGAACCCAAAAAAGCTTGTTATGGATGAACCAACGGAGCAAAGGAAATCACCGATGAGGGACAACACTGCTCAGGCTCAAGAAGTAGTGCAAGGAAGGCAGGAGCCTAGCGTGACTGATGGAGGAGTGTTGACTAAGAATGTTACGCCTGCTGAAATAATACCAGGGAAGAATGATCAACTAGGGCTAGCTCCGGAGCTCGCACAGCCAGGAGGTGGCAAGGGTTCGGTTGACAAAGCCAACATCTATAAACCAGCCAAATTCCATCGGATTCCTAGAAGTGAGGACAAGGAGCGAGCACAGGGACAGAGTTTTTGGAGAAAATAGCTGGGAGCAAGAGGAGCCATGATGGGGTGGATGGAGTGGTTGCGGGGCCGGAGGAGGAAGCCAAAAGGGGGCGGCTGATGGAGGTGGACGTGTCAGGGGTCAGCGAGGGGAGGAAGTAAGAGAGTATCAACACAAACCAGATATCGGCCGGGCTGTCGGAGCAGCCCCGCCGGACACAATGAAACTTATCAGTTGGAACTGCCGGGGGCTCGGGGACGGCCCGACAGTTCGTTCGCTCCTCGAATTGGGGAGAGTGGAGGATCCCGTTGTGCTCTTTTTGGCGGAGACAAGGCTGACGGAGAAGGAATTGGACAGGTTTCGGTGGACACTCGGTTTGACGAACATGACAGCTTGGAATCCGGTGGGTAGAAGCCGTGGTGTGGCATTGTTTTGGAAGAGAGGGATGGATGTGTCACTATGGTCTTATGGGCGGAGGCACATAGATGTTGATATCACGGAGGAAGATGGTTCAGTTTGGCGCATGACTGGGATATATGGGGAGTCGGCAAAGGAGAGGAAGAAGGAGACATGGAGAACACTCAAGCTACTCAAGCAACAACATCAACATGGTCGCCATGGTTGTGTTTGGGTGACTTTAATGAAATTCTCTCCGGGATTGAGAAGGTGGGGGGCGCCGAACGATCACAGGGAATGATGGGAGGATTTAGGGAGGCGTTGGAGGTTTGCAAGTTGGCGGATTTGGGTTTTGAGGGGGACATTTACACGTGGCGGAATCATAGCAAGGAGTTGAGCACGTATATCTATGAGAGACTTGATAGAGCCACTGCTAACGCGGCGTGGAGTACAAAGTTCCCGGAGCATGCAGTGGTGAATGGGGCGCCTCGCCACTCGGATTATCGGCCTATTATTGTCAGCATGATGGGCCTCGAAAGGAGTTGGAAGGGAGGAGATAGAGGATTTCGGTTTGAGGCGAGATGGCTACAAGAGGAAGGATGTGAAGAGGTGATCCGAGAAGCTTGGGAGAGGAGCTGGGAGGGGAGACAAGGTGGCGTAGCTCATGCATTGAAGGAGATAGCGGGGAAGATGAAGGTGTGGGACAAGGAAGTAGTTGGAGCAGTGGAAGGGAGGTTAAGAAAGGAAAAAACAGACTTGGAGCGGTGTATGAAGGAAGTAGTGTCGCAAGAGAAGATAGAGGAGGAAGCAAGGCTAAGATGCTGAGGAGAAGAAGAATACTATGTGGAAGCAAAGAGCGCATGTGTGGTGGTTACTGGAGGGAGATAGAAACACTCGGTTTTTCCATCTCATGGCTTTGGTGCGCAAGAAAGCAAACAAGATTAAGGAGCTAAGAAGGGAGGATGGGTCGATAGTAGAGGAGAAGGATTTAACTAACTATGTGTGTGCATATTTTCAGGAATTATTCACTTCTACAGCCGGTACTCATGTTGATGAACTTACTGCCAAAGTGCAACCAAGAGTTACTGTTGCTATGCTCAATGTACTCGATGCAGAATTCACGCGGGAGGAAGTGAAAGCGGCCCTATATCACATTGGTGATCTGAAAGCCCCGAGTCCGGATGGCATGCCATCGATAGTATTCAAGAAGCACTGGCATTTTATGGGCGATTATATTGTGGAGGAAGTGCTTGCGGTCTTGAACGGTGGGGCAATTCCGGAGGGATGGAATGATACAGTGGTGCTTCTAATACCCAAGGTTAAAGACCCAAACAGAATCAAAGATCTTCGCCCGATAAGCTTGTGCAACGTTTTGTACAAGTTGGTTTCCAAAATGTTGGCAAATAGGCTCAAGGTGGTGCTCCCAGAAATCATTTCAGAGAACCAGAGTGCGTTCATACCCGGAAGGTTGATTACAGATAACGTGTTAATAGCATATGAAGCTTCTCACTTTCTTAGGCACAAGAAAAATGGGAAGGAAGGGGTGGCTGCGATCAAAGCGGACATGAGCAAGGCATACGATCGTGTGGAGTGGAGATTCCTTGAGGCAATGCTGTCCAAACTTGGCTTCCGCAGACGATGGGTAGAACTCATCATGAAATGTGTCACAACGGTCCGATACCAAATCAAAGTGAATGGAGTGTTAACAGAATAATTTGTGCCAACTCGAGGGCTGAGGCAGGGGGATCCCCTCTCCCCTTACCTCTTTGTTATTTGTGCCGAAGGATTGTCCGTGTTATTGCATGAAGCTGAGGAGCAGGGGAGGATCAGTGGCGTCAAGATCTGCCAAAACGCACCCAATGTCTCACATCTTTTGTTCGCCGATGACTCGATGATTTTTCTGAAGGCAAAGCAGGAAGAGGTCGCTGCCCTACATGAGATCCTACAGTTGTATGAGAATTGCTCAGGTCAATGCATCAACCATGAAAAATTGGCCATCATGTTTTCACCCAACACTGATGTGGCCATGAAGGCTCAAGTTAAGGCCGAGGTTCAGATTACCAGTGAGGATTGGAAGGATCGCTATCTTGGGCTTCCTGTCCACGTTGCGCGGTCCCGCTGTCGCACCTTTGCGTACATCAAGAGAAGCCTTTGTGGGCGAGTTCATGGATGGCAAGAAAGGCTGCTAGCGAAGAGTGGCAAAGAAACCCTGGTGAAATCCGTGGCGCAGGCGATTCCGACCTTCCCCATGTCGTGCTTTGATCTTACTAAGACTTTTTGCCAAGAGCTAAACACACTCATTGGGAGATTTTGGTGGAGTCATCAGGATAAGGAGAATACAATGCATTGGCTCAGTTGGGACACTCTGACAAAACCAAAAGCGGAGGGAGGTTTATGGTTTCGAGACATGCACAACTTCAATATCGCTATGCTCTCACGCCAAGGCTGGCGCCTTCTCCAAAACCCGGATAGTTTGTGTGGCAGAATCCTCAAAGCCCGATACTTCCCTAATTGCGAGCTCCTGGAAGCGGTGCCAAGAGACGGCATATCATATACGTGGCGTAGCATCTTGACGGGCCTGGAGTTGATCAAAAAGGGCTACATATGGAGAATCGGGGACGGCACCAACGTGAACATATGGTCTGATCCTTGGATACCCCGGACCTGGTCTCGCCAAATCATCACGCCAAGGGGGCATAGCCTGTTAACTCGGTCAATGAACTTATCAACCCTCTCACGGGGGTTTGGGACGAGGACCTGGTTAAGGCGACCTTTTGGCCGGACGATGCCAACCATATCCTCAAAATCCCGTTACGGGAGGGGGTGGATGACTTCAGGGCTTGGCATTACGATAAGAAAGGCAACCACTCCGTCCGGAGTGCGTACAAGCTTCAGGTCTAGACCGAGAAGGAAGATCAGGGCGGGGTACCAGGGAGCAGCGACATGATGGCTGGCAACCTTGTGAGAAGCCCTGACCAGTCCTGGAAGAGGATCTGGATGTTGGAAATATGCCCTAGAGGCAATAATAAATTGATTATTATTATATTTCCTTGTTCATGATAATCGTTTATTATCCATGCTAGAATTGTATTGATAGGAAACTCAGATACATGTGTGGATACATAGACAACACCATGTCCCTAGTAAGCCTCTAGTTGACTAGCTCGTTAATCAATAGATGGTTACGGTTTCCTGACCATGGACATTGGATGTCGTTGATAACGGGATCACATCATTAGGAGAATGATGTGATGGACAAGACCCAATCCTAAGCCTAGCACAAGATCATGTAGTTCGTATGCTAAAGCTTTTCTAATGTCAAGTATCATTTCCTTAGACCATGAGATTGTGCAACTCCCGGATACCGTAGGAGTGCTTTGGGTGTGCCAAACGTCACAACGTAACTGGGTGGCTATAAAGGTACACTACGGGTATCTCTGAAAGTGTCTGTTGGGTTGGCACGAATCGAGATTGGGATTTTGTCACTCCGTGTAAACGGAGAGGTATCTCCGGGCCCACTCGGTAGGACATCGTCATAATGTGCACAATGTGACCAAGGGGTTGATCACGGGATGATGTGTTACGGAACGAGTAAAGAGACTTGCCGGTAACGAGATTGAACAAGGTATCGGTATACCGACGATCGAATCTCGGGCAAGTACCATACCGCTAGACAAAGGGAATTGTATACGGGATTGATTGAGTCCTTGACATCGTGGTTCATCCGATGAGATCATCGTGGAACATGTGGGAGCCAACATGGGTATCCAGATCCCGCTGTTAGTTATTGACCGGAGAACATCTCGGTCATGACTACATGTCTCCCGAACCCGTAGGGTCTACACACTTAAGGTTCGATGACGCTAGGGTTATAAAGGAAGCTTGTATGTGGTTACCGAATGTTGTTCGGAGTCCCGGATGAGATCCCGGACGTCACGAGGAGTTCCGGAATGGTCCGGAGGTAAAGATTTATATATAGGAAGTCCTGTTTCGGCCATCGGGACAAGTTTCGGGGTCATCGGTATTGTACCGGGACCACCGGAAGGGTCCCGGGGGCCCACCGGGTGGGGCCACCTGCCCCGGGGGCCACATGGGCTGTAGGGGGTGCGCCTTGGCCTTCATGGGCCAAGGGCACCAGCCCCTAGAGGCCCATGCGCCAAGATAAAGGAAAAAGGGGAGAGTCCTAAAGGGGGAAGGCACCTCCGAGGTGCCTTGGGGAGGATGGACTCCTTCCCCCTCCTTAGCCGCACCCCTTTCTTGGAGTAGGGGGCAAGGCTGCGCCTCCCCCCTCTCCCCTGCCCCTATATATAGTGGAGGGGAGGGAGGGCATCCATACCTGAGCCCTTGGCGCCTCCCTCCCTCCCGTGACACCTCCTCCTCTCCCGTAGGCGCTTGGCGAAGCCCTGCAGGATTGCCACGCTCCTCCATCACCACCACGCCGTTGTGCTGCTGCTGGATGGAGTCTTCCTCAACCTCTCTCTCTCCTTGCTGGATCAAGGCGTGGGAGACATCGTCGAGCTGTACGTGTGTTGAACGCGGAGGTGCTGTCCGTTCGGCACTAGGATCATCGGTGATCTGAATCACGACGAGTACGACTCCATCAACCCCGTTCACTTGAACGCTTCCGCTTAGCGATCTACAAGGGTATGTAGATGCACTCCCCTTTCTACTCGTTGCTGGTCTCTCCATAGATAGATCTTGGTGTTACGTAGGAATTTTTTTGAATTTCTGCTACGTTCCCCAACAGTGGCATCATGAGCTAGGTCTATTGCGTAGATTCTTTGCACGAGTAGAACACAAAGTAGTTGTGGGCGTCGATATTGTTCAATATGCTTGCCGTTACTAGTCTTATCTTGATTCGGCGGCATCGTGGGATGAAGCGGCCCGGACCAACCTTACACGTACGCTTACGTGAGACCGGTTCCACCGACAAACATGCACTAGTTGCATAAGGTGGCTGGTGGGTGTCTGTCTCTCCCACTTTAGTCGGATCGGATTCGATGAAAAGGGTCCTTATGAAGGGTAAATAGCAATTGGCATATCACGTTGTGGTTCATGCGTAGGTAAGAAACGTTCTTGCTAGAAACCCATAGCAGCCACGTAAAACATGCAAACAACAATTAGAGGACGTCTAACTTGTTTTTGCAGGGTATGCTATGTGATGTGATATGGCCAAAAAAGGATGTGATGAATGATATATGTGATGTATGAGATTGATCATGTTCTTGTAATAGGAATCACGACTTGCATGTCGATGAGTATGACAACCGGCAGGAGCCATAGGAGTTGTCTTTATTTATTTGTGACCTGCGTGTCAACTTAAACGTCATGTAATTACTTTACTTTATTGCTAACCGTTAGCCATAGTAGTAGAAGTAATAGTTGGTGAGGCAACTTCATGAAGACACGATGATGGAGATCATGATGATGGAGATCATGGTGTCATGCCGGTGACGATGATGATCATGGAGCCCCGAAGATGGAGATCAAAAGGAGCAAAGTGATGATGGCCATATCATGTCACTATTTGATTGCATGTGATGTTTATCATGTTTATACATCTTATTTTCTTAGAACGACGGTAGTAAATAAGATGATCCCTTACAACAATTTCAAGAAGTGTTCTCCCCTAACTGTGCACCGTTGCGACAGTTCGTGTTTCGAAGCACCACGTGATGATCGGGTGTTAGATTCTAACGTTCACATACAACGGGTGTAAGACAGATTTACACAGGCGAAACACTTAGGGTTAACTTGACGAGCCTAGCATGTACAGACATGGCCTCGGAACACGGAGACCGAAAGGTCGAACATGAGTCGTATAGAAGATACGATCAACATGAAGATGTTCACCGATGATGACTAGTCCGTCTCACGTGATGATCGGACACGGCCTAGTTTGACTCGGATCATGTAATCACTTAGATGACTAGAGGGATGTCTATCTAAGTGGGAGTTCATAAGATGAACTTAATTATACTGAACATAGTCAAAAGGTTTTTGCAAATTATGTCGTAGCTCACGCTATAGTTCTACTGTTTAGATATGTTCCTAGAGAAAATATAGTTGAAAGTTGATAGTAGCGATTATGCGGACAGTAGAAAGCTTATGTCCTTAATGCACCGCTCAGTGTGCTGAACCCCAAACGTCGTCTGTGGATGTTGCGAACATCGGACATACACGTTTTGATAACTACGTGATAGTTCAGTTAAACGGTTTAGAGTTGAGGCACCAAAGACGTTTTTGAAACATCGCGAAACATATGAGATGTTTTGAGGGCTGAAATTGGGATTTCAGGCTCGTTCCCATGTCAAGAGGTATAAGACCTCCGATGACTTTCTTAACCTGCAAACTAAGGAGAAAAGCTCAATTGTTGAGCTTGTGCTCAGATTGTCTGAGTACAACAATCATTTGAATCGAGTGGGAGTTGATCTTCCAGATAAGACAGTGATGGTTCTCCAAAGTCATTGCCACCAAGCTGTTAGAGCTTCGTGATGAACTATAACATATCAAGGATAGATATGATGATCCTTGAGGTATTCGCGATGTTTGACACCGCGAAAGTAGAAATCAAGAAGGAGCATCAATTGTTGATGGTTGGTGAAACCACTAGTTTCAAGAAGGGCAAGGGCAAGAAGGGATACTTCATGAAACGGCAAATTAGCTGCTGCTCTAGTGAAGAAACCCAAGGTAAAACCCAAACCCGAGACTAAGTGCTTCTGTAATAAGGGGAACAACCACTAGAGCAGAATTACCCTAGATACTTGGTAGATAAGAAGGCTGGCAAGGTCGATAGAAGTATATTGGATATACATTGTGTTAATGTGTACTTTGCTAGTACTCCTAGTAGCACCAGGGTATTAGATACCGGTTCGGTTGCTAAGTGTTAGTAACTCGAAACAAAAGGCTACGGAATAAACGGAGACTAGCTAAAGGTGAGTTGACGATATGTGTTGGAAGTTTTTCCAAGCTTGATATGATCAAGCATCGCACGCTCCCTCTACCAAAGAGATTGGTGTTAAACCTAAATAATTGTTATTTGGTGTTTGCGTTGAGCATAGACATGATTGGATTACGTCTATCGCAATACGGTTATTCATTTAAGGAGAATAATGGTTACTCTGTTTATTTGAATAATACCTTCAATGGTCTTACACCTAAAATGAATGGTTTATTAAATCTCGATCGTAGTGATACACATGTTCATGCCAAAAGATAGTAATGATAGTACCACCTACTTGTGGCACTGCCATGTAAGTCATAATGGTATAAAACGCATGAAGAAGCTCCATGTTGATGGATCTTTGGACTCACTCGTTTTAGAAAAGTTTGAGACATGCGAACCATGTCTATTGGTGTATATGCATGAAGAAACTCCATGCAAATGGATCGTTTGGACTCACTTGATTTTGAATCACTTGAGACATGCAAATCATACCACATGGGCAAGATGACTGAAAGCCTCGTTTTCAGTAAAATGGAACTAGAAAGCAACTTGTTGGAAGTAATACATTTTGATGTGTGCAGTCCAATGAGTGCTGTGGCATGTAGTGGATATCATTATGTTCTTACTTCACAGATGATTTGAGTAGATGTTGAGTATATTTACTTGATGAATCACGAGTCTGAATTATTGAAAGGTTCAAGTAATTTCAGGGTGAAGTTGAAAGATCGTCGTGACAAGAGGATAAAATATCTATGATATGATCATAGAGATGAATATCTGAATTACGAGTTTGGCACAGAATTAAGACATTGTGGAAATTGTTTCACAACTAATACAGCCTGGAACACCATAGTGTGATGGTGTGTCCGAACATCATAACTGCACCCTATTGGATATGATGCATACCATGATGTCTCTTATCGAATTACCACGATAGTTTATGGGTTAGGCATTAGAGACAACCACATTCACTTTAAATAGGGCACCACATAATTTCGTTGAGACGACACCGTATGAACTATGGTTTGGAGAAACCTAAGTTGCCGTTTCTTGAAAGTTTGGGGCTGCGACGCTTATGTGAAAAGGTTTCAGGTTGATAAGCTCGAACCCAAAGCAGATAAAATGCATCTTCATAGGACACCCAAAACAGTTGAGTATACCTCCTAATTCAGATCCGAAAGCAATAGGGATTGTTTCTTGAATCGGGTCCTTTTTCGAGGAAAGGTTTCTCTCGAAAAGTTGAGTGGGAGGATGGTGGAGACTTGATGAGGTTATTGAACCGTCACTTCAACAAGTGTGTAGCAGGGCACAGGAAGTTGTTCCTGTGGCACGTACACCAACTGAAGTGGAAGCTTATGATAGTGATCATGAAACTTCAGATCGAGTCACTACCAAACCTCGTGGGATGACAAGGATGCGTACTACTTCAGAGTGGTACATAATCCTGTCTTGGAAGTCATGTTGCTAGACAACAATGAACCTACGAGCTATGGAGAAGCGATGGTGGGCCCGGATTCCGATAAATGGCTCAAGGCCATAAAACCCGAGAGAGGATCCATGTATGAAAACAAAGTGTAGACTTTGGAAGAACTACTTGATGGTCGTAAGGCTGTTAGGTACATATGGATTTTGAAAGGAAGACAAACAATGATGGTAAGTGTCACCATTGAGAAAGCTCGACTTGTCGTTAAGATGCTTTTCGACAAGTTCAAGGAGTTGACTACGATGAGACTTTCTCACTCGTAGCGATGCTAAGAGTCTGTTGGAATTATATTAGCAATTACTGCATTATTTATGAAATCTTGCAGATAGGATGTCAAAACATTGTTTCCTCGACGATTCTTGAGGAAAGGTTGTATGTCATACAACCGGAAGGTTTTGTCTATCCTGAAATATGCTAATAAGTATGCAAAGCTCCAGCAATCCTTCTGAGGACTGGAGTGAGCATCTCGGAGTTGGAATGTATGCTTTGATGATGATCAAAGATTTTGGGTGTATACAAAGTTTATGAGAAACTTGTATTTCCAAAGAAGTGAGTGGGAGCACTATAGAATTTCTGATGAGTATATGTTGTTGACATATTAATGATCAGAAATGACGTAAAATTTCTGGAAAGCATATAGGGTTATTTGGAAAGTGTTTTCAATGGAAAACCTGGATTAAGCTACTTGAACATTGAGCATCAAGATCTATAAGGATAGATCAAAACGCTTAATAGTACTTTCAAATGAGCACATGCCTTGACGTGATCTTGAAGGTGTTCAAGATGGATCAGTCAAAGAAGGAGTTCTTGCCTGAGTTGTAAGGTATGAAGTTAAGACTTAAAGCTCGACCATGGCAGAATAGAGAGAAAGGAACGAAGGTCGTCCCCTATGCTTAAGACATAGGCTCTACAGTATGCTATGCTGTGTACCGCACCTGAAGTGTGCTTTACCATGAGTCAGTCAAGGGGTACAAGAGTGATCCAAGAATGGATCACAGGACAGCGGTCAAAGTTATCCTTAGTAACTAGTGGACTAAGGAATTTTCTCAATTATGGAGGTGGTAAAAGAGTTCGTCGTAAAGGGTTACGTCGATGCAAGCTTAGCACCTATCCGGATAGCTCTGAGTAGAGATACCGGATACGTATAATGGAGCAACAATTTAGAATAGCTCCAAGTAGAACAGTTATTTGGAATAGCTCCAAATAGAACGTGGTAGCTGCATCTAGGAGATGACATAGAGATTTGTAAAGCACACACGGATCTGAAAGGTTCAGACCCGTTGACTATAACCTCTCTCACAAGCATAACATGATCAAACCCAGAACTCATCGAGTGTTAATCACATGGTAAATGTGAACTAGATTATTGACTCTAGTAAACTCTTTGGGTGTTAGTCACATGGGGATGTGACCTTGAGTGTTAATCACATATCGATGTGAACTAGATTATTGACTCTAGTGCAAGTGGGAGACTGTTGGAAATATGCCCTAGAGGCAATAATAAATTGATTATTATTATATTTCCTTGTTCATGATAATCGTTTTATTATCCATGCTAGAATTGTATTGATAGGAAACTCAGATACATGTGTGGATACATAGACAACACCATGTCCCTAGTAAGCCTCTAGTTGACTAGCTCGTTAATCAATAGATGGTTACGGTTTCCTGACCATGGACATTGGATGTCGTTGATAACGGGATCACATCATTAGGAGAATGATGTGATGGACAAGACCCAATCCTAAGCCTAGCACAAGATCATGTAGTTCGTATGCTAAAGCTTTTCTAATGTCAAGTATCATTTCCTTAGACCATGAGATTGTGCAACTCCCGGATACCGTAGGAGTGCTTTGGGTGTGCCAAACGTCACAACGTAACTGGGTGGCTATAAAGGTACACTACGGGTATCTCTGAAAGTGTCTGTTGGGTTGGCACGAATCGAGATTGGGATTTTGTCACTCCGTGTAAACGGAGAGGTATCTCCGGGCCCACTCGGTAGGACATCATCATAATGTGCACAATGTGACCAAGGGGTTGATCACGGGATGATGTGTTACGGAACGAGTAAAGAGACTTGCCGGTAACGAGATTGAACAAGGTATCGGTATAACGACGATCGAATCTCGGGCAAGTACCATACCGCTAGACAAAGGGAATTGTATACGGGATTGATTGAGTCCTTGACATCGTGGTTCATCCGATGAGATCATCGTGGAACATGTGGGAGCCAACATGGGTATCCAGATCCCGCTGTTGGTTATTGACCGGAGAACATCTCGGTCATGACTACATGTCTCCCGAACCTGTAGGGTCTACACACTTAAGGTTCGATGACGCTAGGGTTATAAAGGAAGCTTGTATGTGGTTACCGAATGTTGTTCGGAGTCCCGGATGAGATCCCGGACGTCACGAGGAGTTCCGGAATGGTCCGGAGGTAAAGATTTATATATAGGAAGTCCTGTTTCGGCCATCGGGACAAGTTTCGGGGTCATCGGTATTGTACCGGGACCACCGGAAGGGTCCCGGGGGCCCACCGGGTGGGGCCACCTGCCCCGGGGGCCACATGGGCTGTAGGGGGTGCGCCTTGGCCTTCATGGGCCAAGGGCACCAGCTCCTAGAGGCCCATGCGCCAAGATAAAGGAAAAAGGGGAGAGTCCTAAAGGGGGAAGGCACCTCCGAGGTGCCTTGGGGAGGATGGACTCCTTCCCCCTCCTTAGCCGCACCCCTTTCTTGGAGTAGGGGGCAAGGCTGCGCCTCCCCCCTCTCCCCTGCCCCTATATATAGTGGAGGGGAGGGAGGGCATCCATACCTGAGCCCTTGGCGCCTCCCTCCCTCCCGTGACACCTCCTCCTCTCCCGTAGGCGCTTGGCGAAGCCCTGCAGGATTGCCACGCTCCTCCATCACCACCACGCCGTTGTGCTGCTGCTGGATGGAGTCTTCCTCAACCTCTCCCTCTCCTTGCTGGATCAAGGCGTGGGAGACATCGTCGAGCTGTACGTGTGTTGAACGCGGAGGTGCTGTCCGTTCGGCACTAGGATCATCGGTGATCTGAATCACGACGAGTACGACTCCATCAACCCCGTTCACTTGAACGCTTCCGCTTAGCGATCTACAAGGGTATGTAGATGCACTCCCCTTTCTACTCGTTGCTGGTCTCTCCATAGATAGATCTTGGTGTTACGTAGGAATTTTTTTGAATTTCTGCTACGTTCCCCAACACTGGAAGCTACCATGCCCACGTAAAGTCCAAATGTTTACTTGGAGAATCAAACATGAGTCCTTGGCACTTCGCACAAATTTGTCCCGGCGAGGGGTCAAACTGGAGTCCACAAAATGCCTATTTTGTGGTAGAGCAGACGAGGATGGAGCTCATTTATTTGTCAAGTGCAAATCCGTGAAGGAAGCTTGGAGAGCCATGCAACTGGAACGGTTCCGAGCTGAACTAGAGCAGTTTACGTCCGTGCATGCAATGCAGGACTATCTATGGGGTCTAGATGAAAAAACACGAGTGCAAATCCTTACATTCTGGTGGCATTGGTGGAACAATAGAAATAAAGTCAGAGAGGGAGAACTACCTGTTGAGGTGGCCGAACTAACTAGGCGCGCCATGAGCAACACCTTGGAGTACATGCAGCTATTCACACCGAAAACAAAACCTGTTCCAGATTGCAAATGGCAGCCTCCGCCACATGATAGAGTTAAGATCAACCTTGATGGTGCCTTCACGCCAGGAGAGAACTTTGTGTCGTGGGGAGTGGTGATGCGGGATCACACAGGAGAAGTGCTACTCGCGAGGGATGGTCGCACAGACAACACCGCTGATCCGTTTGCGGCAGAAATGATTGCCATGTCCCAAGCGATGTCGATGGCTGTTGATGTGGGTGCTCAGAGGGCGATCTTTGAGACGGACTCCAAACTCCTCCAAGAAGCGCTAGACTTCACGAAGGAGGATGCATCATCGCATGCGGTCATCATCGAGGATATCAAGTTCCAACTGAAGATGTGGTTTTCCAACCAATCCATTAACGCATGTCGTCGTAGTGCGAATACTGTCGCTCATGAACTAGCAAAACTTGGTCGCTCGTGTAGCTTCAATAACTGTATCGAGTGGGACTCCCATGTACCGCCCACTGTGGCTGTTTGTGTTACAGGTGATTTGCCCGTACACCGTTAATTTATAAAGCTTTGCTTTGCCCTAAAAAAATGTGGATTTTTCTTTAAACATTGACATGTTATTTTTGAATGTTCTTTAAAAAGGGCTCCATGCAGCCCGAGTACCAAAACACCGCAATGCTTACTTTATACATTTTTTATACACTTAGGACATTTTCGACGCTGACTCACGCCGTGTCCATTCGCTGATTGGTGGTGACCAGTCCTGTGGACAATGATGTGGGAGTCGGCCATCCAACCATGCCCGCATCAGTTTCAAAACAAATTCGAGTAATCCAGATGAATTTCATTAAACCTGAGGAATTCAGCTAAGTCCAGACATAATTTACATAAAACAAACGATATTTCATCCGCTCTACTAAACCAATCCCACAACACTCAAAGCAATTATAAAAAATATCTCGATTCAGCCATAAATAGTATGCAAATATCTCTAACACAATAATAGTTAAAATATAAATATTACATCCAAGATAAGCGGATGTTCAACTTTTTTTTATTCATCAATTTCAAACTCAACGATACTAGAATTAGAGCCGACACGTTTCGTCCCACACAGGTTGCCCCTTGAGCTTCATCCAACAATGTATGTGTGTGAATGACCACCCCTCGGTCCTGTAGTACATCACAGCCATGCAGACTATATGAAGCAGCACAAAGGTTGTGGAGGAGCAACTCCACCTTGCTGCTACAATGTGTACAACACAAGTGTTGAAGGAACAGCTTCAACGTGTTGCGTTAGATATCGCTCTAGAGGCGAATGTAGGCTGATAGGGCAGCAAGATTTCAATCCAGAACTCCTAGGGCACAAGATCTACTCCAAGATCTTAGATAAGAACAACAAGTTCTATTATAGGTAGGGGTACATAGTCTGGGTCCAAAGTAGAGGTGAGGACCTCTATTTATAGGGCTTTGGGAAGCCTTCACATACTTCTACTTATAGCTGGAATACTCTAGAAAACATTATGTAAGTTTCACCATTCTACTCATAGCTACTCACAACTAGAAGACTCTAGAAAACAGTAGGTAGGATAGAAAAGAAAAGGAAAGAAATACTACACTAGAGTGGAAGCATCTAGAAGTAGCCAAACAAATGTGGCATGTGTTTTCTTTCTTCCCATCTAGTGTTCCTCATCATTCTCCCCTGGTTGTTTGGAACTCGCCCTCGAGTTATCTTCATAGAGTGCTTCTTCTGGATGGTAGAGAGTCAAGTCCGCAACATTGAAAGTGTTGGAGATACCCATATCGCTTGGAAGATCTATCACATAAGCATTATCATTTATCTTTCTCACGATAGAGAAGGGCCTATACCTTCGCTGCCTAAGTTTCCCTTTAATACCTAAAGGCAGCCTCTCTTTTCGGAGGTAGACCATCACCTTATCACCGGCTTGGAATGATTTTGGCCTCCTTTTTGCAATCAGCAAGTTGTTTATATTTTTGATTTTGTGCTTCCGAAGCACCGCGAATCTCTTCAAATAACTTGGTGTAATTATCAGCAAAGGACAATGCTGATTTTGAGTTTCCCCTTGATGGTAGCTTCACCAGGTCCACCACATGTGATGGAACTTTAGTGTAGACAATGGAAAAAGGGCTCCTTCCTGTGGATCTATGCTTGGAGTTATTGTAGGAGAATTCTGCAAGAGATAAAGCCAAATCCCATTGTCCCTTTCTTTCTCCACAAATGCAACGGATCAGATTACCCAAAAACTTGTTCACCACTTCTGTTTGTCCATCTGTTTGTGGATGAGCAGTGCTATAAAATTTCAATTCAGTGTTGAGTTGCTTCCATAAAGTGAGCCAAAATGCAGCAAGAAACTTGCTATTACGGTCTGAGACGATGGACCTTGGTACTCCATGAAGTCTGACCACTTCTCGAAAGAATAGGTTTGCCACATGATGAGCATCCGTTGTTTTGCGGCATGGAATGAAATGAGCCATCTTAGAGAATCTATCCACGACCACAAATACAACATCACTTCCTCGCCTTGTTCTTGGCAAGCCCAAGACAAAGTCCATAGAGATGTCCTCCCATGGAGCGACAGGAACAGGCAAAAGCATGTATAACCCTGTGTTCTCGACTTGGCCTTTGCAGGTTTGACATATTGGGCATCGCTGAACAAACTTTCCAGCATCTCTTTTTAGTTGTGGCCAAAACTAGCGAGCTTCCAGGCTAGTGATAGTCTTCTCCCGTCCAACATGGCCACTAAGATCACTTGAATGGAGCTCTCTAACCAGCTTGTCACATAGAGAACTTCTAGGAATGCACAAACGACCATTTTTGAAGAGATATCCATCTTGCATCAAATAGTCATCACCTAATGGTTGGCCCCTTGCGTGCTTTACCCAAACATGGCCAAAGTCTTCGTCACCCTCATACAACTCCTTTATTTGATCCATGCCCGGAAGTTCAGCTTCAAAAGAAGTCAAGAGGCATGCACGATGACTCAAAGCATCGGCCACTCTGTTAGTTATTCCATATTTATGCACGATGAGATAGTTAAACCTCTCCAGATATGCTGCCCATCTTGCTAGCATGCGGTCAACATGCTTTTGATTTATAAAATGCTTCAAGGATTGATGGTCGCTATAAACAATGAACTCTTTAGGCAGCAAGTAGACTTCCCAAGTTTTCAACGCTCTGAAAACGACATATAATTCTTGCTGATAGGTATTCCACTTCTGTCTAGCTTCACTTAACTTCTCACTAAAGAAAGCAATGGGCTTCCTTTCTTGAGATAGGATAGCTCCAATGCCTACTCCATTTGCATCACACTCCAACTCAAAAGTCTTGTTGAAATCAGGTAGCACCAAGACAGGAGCTTGTGATAGTTTTTGTTTAATCTCATTGAAACTAGCTTCAGCTGCTTCTGTCCATTGGAACTTTCCTTTTTTCAAACACTCGGTAATAGGTGCCATGATAGTGCTGAAATTCTCAAATCGCCTATAGAAAGTTGCAAGGCCATGAAAACTTCTTACCTCAGAAATGGTCTTCGGAGTTGGCCATTCTCGGATTGCTTTAAACTTAGAATCATCAACACGGATACCATCACATGTTATGACGAATCCTAGAAAAAGAAGTTGTGTTTGCAGGAAAACACATTTCTTCAAGTTGATGTAGAGCTCATTTTCCCTTAGTACCTCTAGCACCTTCCGAATGTGATCAAAGTGTTCGTCCTCATCCTTGCTATAGATCAAGATGTCATCAAAATAGACCACAACAAAGTGGGATAAGAAGGGTCTAAGGACTTGATTCATTAAGTGCATAAAGGTACTTGGTGCATTTGAGAGTCCAAATGGCATGACTAGCCATTCAAACAACCCTTCCTTTGTCTTGAAGGTGGTCTTCCATTCATCCCCGAGTCTTATACAGATTTGATGATATCCACTTCTTAAATCTAGCTTTGTGAACACTCTTGCTCCACTAAGCTGATCCAACATATCATCCATATGGGGAATAGGGAATCTATACCTTGCAGTGATCTTGTTAACGGCTCTACTGTCCGTACACATGCGCCAAGACCCATCTTTCTTTGGCGCGAGTAGGGCTGGTACAACACATGGGCTAATACTTTCTCGAATGTGCCCCTTTTGCAACAATTCCTCCACTTTCTCCTTCAATATATCATGCTTCTTTGGGATCATTCGATAGTGTGGAAGATTAGGAAGACTTGCTCCCGGAGTTAAGTCAATTCTATGTTGAATTCCTCTCATCGGTGGCAAGCCATGTGGCTCCCCAAGTATGTTCTGAAATTCTGCCAATAAACCACGTACCTTTGCTGGAATTTCAACAGTCAGGTGCTCTTCTCCCTTTACAACAAGTGCAACACACAAATCTGCCTCCTTCAAGTCTTCCATAAACTCATGAGAGGTATGGGAGATAGTTAACATAGTTTTCCCCTCCTCATTAGAGGTATTACCTTCGGTTTTGTTTGGTAAGATAATGATCTTTCTCTTGTTCCAAATGAAAGAGTAAGAATTTTCCTTGCCCTTGTGTGTAGTATCCACATCAAATTGCCAAGGCCTCCCAAGAAGAACATGGCTGGCATCCATGTCAACCACATCACACAACACATTTGAGCGATAATGCTTACCCAAAGAAAGTGGCAGGTTGCATTGTTTGGTGATCCTCATATTCACTCCTTTCTTGATCCATCCAATAGTGTAGGGATTTGGATGATCACGGGTTTCAAGCTTTAAATGGTCCACCAACTTCTGGGAGATAAGATTCTCACAGCTGCAACTATCAATCACTAGTTTGCATACCTTGCCATTCACTGTGCATTTGCTCTCAAATATTTTCTTTCGTTGTGTGTCATCGAGTTGTGGTGTGGAACATAGGACACGTCGGATCACACATACCACCTCTTCACCTTGTTCTTGACAAACCTCTTGTCCGTCTACATCTTCAAATTCATATTCTTCCTCATTGCTTTCACCATCATGGATAGTCGTGTTAACAAATTTCTTTAGTGGGCAACCACTGGATATGTGTCCCTCTTTACCACATTTATAGCACTTTGGGCCTTCATTTGCCTTACCCTTGCCTCTAGTTTGCTTCGGGATGGGCTGTTTTGTCTTTGGTGGAGTGGTCTTTTCTTCCAATCTATTAGGTTGGCTCCTAGATGAGCCTTCGGTATGAGAATATGGAGGATATGGAGCCTTAGTTGTCTTTCTCATCCTCACAAACCTCTCGGCCTTTAAGGCTAGAGCTTGTGCTTGATCAACGGACCTGATTTGTTGCATCATCAATCGATCTTGAATAGCATCATTGAGACCATCGATGTACCTTGCAACTTGTTGCTCTGCAGTTTCAGCAAGGTTGCACCTCACTTGTAGCCTTAGAAACTCCTCCGTGTAATCTGAAACAGTCCTATTTCCTTGAGCACAATTTTGAAATTGGATAAATAGGATCTGGTCATAATCAGCGGGCAAAAATCTCCCTTTCAAGAGGCCTTTCATTTGTCGCCAAGTTCTAACACGAGGTTCTCCTCTCAGCCTGCGTTCCTATTGAACGCGATGCCACCATGCACCAGCTCCTCCTTTCAGCTTGTATGCGACCAAAGGAACTATACGATCTTCCGGAACCTCCATGACCTCAAAGAAAGTCTCCACTTCATATAACCAATCCAGGCACCCTTCAATGTCAACATTTCCATTAAAACTTGGGATCTCAGCTTTCACCTTGTATGTATCTCTTGCATATGTAGGGTTGGATGCTCTCCGATATGCATAGAGATTTGGTTCTTCAAGGGCATCATCATATTCTTCACCTTCAGAAGCCTCAACATAAATTGGCCTTCTTGAAGCACGTTGAACAACATGTTGTCGTGGCGATCTTGCTCCAAGATTACCTCTCCTTCTTCCTTGATGAACATCTTCCTCTTCTTTAGATGAATCTCCTTCATTGGTAAAGGGGGGAACACCCTTTCTTATCATCTCAACCAGCTGGTCAAATCTCCTATTAAGATCTTCACGCAGCTCTTTGATTTGTTGTTCAGCAGCATCCATCATCTTCTCCAGTTGCTCCATTGCTTGCCGCAACTTGCTCTCGAAGAGGACAGCAAGAACGATTATGGGTCAACGAGGCTCTGATACCATCTGAAGCATCACAAAGGTTGTGGAGGAGCAACTCCACCTTGCTGCTACAATGTGTACAACACAAGTGTTGAAGGAACAACTTCAACGTGTTGTGCTAGATATCGCTCTAGAGGTGAATGTAGGCTGATAGGGCAGCAAGAGTTCAATCCAGAACTCCTAGGGCACAAGATCTACTCCAAGATCTTTGATAAGAACAACAAGTTCTATTATAGATAGGGTACATAGTCTGGGTTCAAAGTAGAGGTGAGGACCTCTATCTATAGGGCTTTGGGAAGCCTTCACATACTTCTACTTATAGCTGGAATACTCTAAAAACATCATGTAAGTTTCACTAGTCTACTCATAGCTACTCACAACTAGAAGACTCTAGAAAACAGTAGGTAGGATAGAAAAGAAAAGGAAAAAAATACTACACTAGAGTGAAAGCATCTAGAAGTAGCCAAACACATCTGGCATGTGTTTTCTTTCTTCTCATCTAGTGTTCCTCATCACTATACAACATGTGAAACAATATTGAGTGAATGAATAAATTGACCAACATGCCATGGTTGATGCAGAGCCACCGCCCCCTACTAATCGTACACAAATCATCATATACAGTATATCACACACGCATCATCAATCAATATATGTTTCACAAAAAGGAAAACAATATATATCAAATGCTACAATCTCCCACCATCAATGCAGTCTATACAAATGCATATATACGCTTCCATTAACATCTCCACATTTCGGCAGGTAGTAAAACCATCAATTAAATGCTAAACACATACAATCTTCCACCATCAATGCGTGTGTGTGTATACTGCACATACATATCATCTCACAAAAAATTATGTATGTGTGTATACTACACGCATCCTCTCAAAAGATATGCATAGCACATACATTTCCGCACAACATATATACGCTATATGTTTGTGTGCACTTTTAAAACAAGGAATTTATTATGCGCGTGCCTTCTATTGTATTTGTTTGATAGGTAGGTTTGTGTGTACAATATTGAGCTTCACTCAACAATGTAATGTGCGTGAATGTTCCTGAGTTTTCAATTTTGTTCACCTATTCAAAAAATGTTCATGTTTTCTGAATTTTTTAAAAAATGTGTTTTGAACAAATTGTTTCGTAATGTCAAAAAATGTTCCTGCTTAGAAAAAAATGTTCATAATTTTTTTTAAAATGGCACTGTTTTTCCCGAAAATATATAGATTTTAAAAAAATGTTCACAAATTTGGAAAATGTTTGTGTTTCACATAATACTCCATTTTTGAAAAAAAATGCTTTCGAAATCCCTTAACTAATTCGGATCTGTGCAATGTGTCTGGTTCTTTACGTTTGATGTACGAAATAATCATATTTGACTGCTAGGATAGTTAGTAGGAACACATCATCAAGGTCAGTTGATCCTGTGTTCGAATCCTTGCGATCGCAATTACTTTTTTCAGCGGTGCGCGCATCGCGGCGCGGCTAGTTGATGAAGCCCGCAAATGAACTACCTTGTGTGAAACAACAGCTAGCTGACGCAGAATGCGTCACATGGGACCTCCCGTATAGGAAGTCCCGGAATTGCCCCTTCGGCCAGCCAATGGCGGAGGCAACGTGGAATTGCCCCTTCGGCCAGACAGTGGCGGAGGCAATGTATAGGCACGGTGGGTCGTAACCCACCCAGAATATTTAGATATTTTTTTACCATATACTCCCTCCGCAAACTAATATAAGATTTTTTTACCATATACTTCTTCCGTAAACTAATATAAGAGTGTTTAGATCACTGAAGTACTAAACGCTTTTATATTAGTTTATCCAGGGAGTAGTAGTTTAACTATCTAAGGCCCACTAGCCCAGCTGAGTAGCTCTTTTCCTCGGTGAATCCTATTTGGCGCTTATGCGCCGGTTCGCCAACTGGCGCCTGCAGGCGCTTGTAATTGGGCCGTCCGTTTTCCCTTTTTTTTGTTCAAACCCAAGCAAAAAAGGTGAGCGTGCTAGCGGGGTTCAAACTCAAGAGCTCATCGTGGAGACCGCAACGCACTAACCACTAGGACACTAACTCACTTGTGTACATATACATGTTACTTTCTTTTATTCTTTTCCCGGTCGCGGTTCTTATTCCTTTTTCCTTTTTGTTTTTTTGTTTTCTTCAATGCGCGAACTTGGTTCGAATTCGTGATTCTGTATTCATGAACTTTTTTCAAATATCATGAACTTCCATCAAATTCAATGGTTTTTTTTCCAAAATTTACGAGTTTCTAAAAAAATTCGTTGAACTTTTTTTAAATTTGATGAACTTTTTCAAATTCAATGAACTTTTTTTCAAATTTGATGATTTTTTAAAAAAACCGATGAACTTCTTTACAAATTGGATGAACTTTTTTCAAAGTCGATGAACTTTTACAAATTCGTTTTTTTTTAAATTCTTTGAACTTTTCTTAGAATCGATGAACTTTTTTTGAATTCGATGAACTATTTTAAGATTTGATGAACTTTTTCCCAAATTTGATGAACTTTTTCTATACCAATGAATTTTTTTGAGTTTGATGAAAAATTTCAAATCCGATGAACTTTTTTTTTCAAATTTGATGAACTTTTTTCAAATTTGACGATTTTTTTATCAAATTCCATGAACTTTTTTCTAATTCTATTAACTTTTTTGAAAATCGATGAGTTTTCTAAATTCAATGAACTTTTTTCTTATTCGATTAACTTTTTTCGTATTTGGTGAACTTCTTTTGTCAAAATTGATGTACTATTTTCCAAGCTCACTTTTTTTTTCAATTTTTTATGCTTTTTTCAAATTCATGAAGTATTTTTGAATTTGTGAATTATTTTTTCAAATTTATGAACTGTTTTTCGAAATTGTGCACCAGCAGCGCTAAGTGCTTCGCCGCTACAGCACCTCTTCTGTGCCTCTGGTCGCTACGACCTCGTGACGCTGCAGAGCGGCTCGAACTGACAAGCGCTCCCAGTTTCCCACAAACCCAGACCCGTGCGTGAGAAGCAGGGCAACGAACGAAACTGCTAGCACACCGTCGCCACGCCGCCTCCCAGTTCCGTTCCGGCTCTCCCTTGCCGTCGGCCCGCCGCCCGCCCGTAGCCCCTTCCCTTGCCGCCCCCCTCCTCTCTTCGCTCACCTACCCACCCCTTGATCTCGCGTCGATTCTTGCAAGTTGGAAGCAGTGCCAAATCTCGATCCGCCCCACGGCCAGCTTCACCATCGCCGGCGGCTGGACCCTCCAGCCCTCGACGCCTCTCCAAGCTGCAGCCGCGTCTCCAGCCGCGTCCCCATCGTCTGGTTCCGCAAAGCAAGGTGAGACTCAGCCGGACTGCTTTTTTTCTTGTCAGTGAAGATAATGTTCACGATTCAGGAATTGCACAGCCTCAACATCTACAGTCATGTGGATTCATACTTCTTTGGAGGGCAATGCTCACGAATTTACCAAACTACCTGGTTATCAGGGAGTGGACCGTCCTGTTTCAGAATCCTAGATCCGCCACTTGGGTAATTCCTAGTTACCTCTGGAGCTGTGTATTTTTGTTTTTGATTTGTTAACTTAAGTTGATGAATTTTGTTGCCAATTCACGCACTATTATTTGTAGTATTTTTCATGTTTTATGTACTTTATTGGATCGTTGAGCATTGAGTTTAAATTCTACATCTATCCACGAACTAGACATGGCAGATACCAAGCTGGGAGCGACCGCCATGGCGCAGTGTCAAGAGGGTTCGGCGGAGGAGGGGCAGGAGCATCGCCTGCGGGCGGCGCTGCGCCACCTGCAGGCGGAGTCCGGAGTGCTCGAGCGCCTCATCTACAAGCACCGGAACCAGCACCGTGGCGCCGCCTACTTCCAGTACCTCCTCAAGGTACGCCTACTACTACGACCTGCTTGGCCCCCTCCCCCACTTTTTTCCGGGGGAGTGGCTATTCACTAACAACTGACGAGTGTGATTTGTATGTGCTTGGGATGGGCGCGTAGGTGCGGAGGGACATGAAGCTACTTCTCAGTGCCAATCTCGCGGAGGTCATCAACGCGGTGTTCCCGGTCATCACCTGTCATAAGCCGGCCAACACTATTCTTGTTCCGAACAGGTTCGTCAGGTTTCTCATCCCTGGTGCTGTTGCATGCCCCTGTAAAACAATCTTTGTCGCTTCTAATGTGTATGTCAATTGCAATTTTTTTGTTGTGTGTATGGTACACATTGGCAGAAGTAATGTGCTTACACATATCCTTCATGTTGGGACATGTTGTGGTCTTGTGATGATATTTGTGGTCCTTATATTGATTCTAGGAGATAACAAAGAAAAAGTGTATTCACTAATGAATGTAAGCTTAGAGCATCTCCACTCGTTCGGCCCCCCAGGGACTTCAAATAGTGCCGCCTGGGGGCGCGCCAGCGACAAAATCGGCGTGGGGAGCCTCGGGTTCCCAGCCAGCCCCACAGACGCCGATTTCGGCCCATTTTCGGCGCAAAATTGGCCAACTTTCGGCGCAAATTAGACCAATTCGGCCCATATTCGGCACAAATTGAACAGAAGCTTTTTATCACATAGTTCATCACAGAAATCAACAAATTAATATAAATCAAATAGTTGAACAAATAGTTCGACAAATAAAAACTCATATTTCATCACGCGTCAAGCTAGGCGTTTGCCCTTGAGCCTCCATAGGTGCTCCACCAGATCTTGCAGTAGTTGTTGCTGCACTTGTGGGTCTCAGATCTCCTAATGCATGTTGAGGAAGCAGTCCAGGTTGCCGTAGCTGGTGATCAACTTGGGCAAGAGGGCCCTGCCTGTAATATGGTTCATTGTCAAACACTGCCTCTTCCTGCTCGCTCTCAGTGATCATGTTGTGCAAGATGACACAGCAAGTCATGACTTCCCACATTTGATCTTTCAACCAGGTCTGAGCGGGGTACCGGACAAGAGCAAATCGAGATTGGAGCACACCAAATGCCCGCTCGACATCCTTCCTGCAAGCCTCCTGACACCTGGCAAAGTAGGAGTTCTTGCCTCTTGGCACAGGGTTTGAGATAGTCTTCACAAATGTGGACCATCTCGGATAGATGCCATCTACTAGGTAGTATCCCTTGTTGTAGTGGTGCCCATTGACCTCGAAGTTCACCGGAGGAGCATGACCTTCAACAAGCTTGGCAAAGACTGGTGAGAACTGCAGTACGTTGATGTCATTGTGAGTTCCTAGCATACCAAAGAAGGAGTGCCAAATCCAGAGATCCTGTGTGTCCATTGCCTCAAGTATCACACTGCAATCGCCTTTGGCACCTTTGTACATCCCCTGCCAAGCAAATGGACAGTTTTTTCATTTCCAATGCATGCAGTTGATGCTTCCAAGCATCCCAGGAAATCCTCTTGCTGCATTCTGTGCTAGGATCCGAGCAGTATCTTCAGCATTGGGTGATCGCAAGTATTGAGGTCCAAACACTGCCACCACTGACCTGCAGAACTTGTACAGACACTCAATGGTGGTGGACTCGGCCATGCGTCCGTAGTCTTCCAGTATATCACCGGGAGCTCTGTATGCAATCATCCTCATAGCTGTCGTGCACTTTTGGAGTGAGGTGAATCCAAGTTGCCGGTGCAATCCTTCTTGCACTTGAAGTAGCTGTCGAACTCCCTCATGGAATTCACAATCCTGAGGAAGAGCTTCCGGCTCATTCGATAACGGCGCCGAAATACCTTCTCGCCGTGTGGTCGAGCATCGGTGAAGTAGTCGGCGTAGAGCAAGCAATAGTCTTCCAGTCGATGCCTCTGCTTTGCCTTCATCCGGCCCGGCGCCGAGCCACCTCGCCGCGGCTTTGCATTGCTCGCGAGCAGGCCGGCCAGAGCGGCGAGGACCATGAGGTGATCTTCGTCCTGGGCGTCGGCGTTGGCTTCCTCAAGCAGCGCCGCCAACGTCTCCTCGTCGTCGGAGTCCATCGCCGGGCGACGCAAATCGCCAAACACCTGGTGGGCGAGGTAGGCACGCAGCAGCCCGGATTCCCGCTTTTGTGGCCGGAGCGCCGGAAAAGGTCGCCTAGAAGCAGGGTGGACGCTGCCGCGGCGAACTCTCCCTCTTCTCGGAGGGGAAATGGCCTGTCTAGCGGCGGTAGGTAGGTGGGCGGTGCCGGGATCGGCACGGCGGCCAAAGAGGGAGTGCGCGTGGGGGGCGAAGCTGGAGGTGGAAAAACATTTTTTCGCCAGTCAGCAGTGGGCCACGCGCTGTTTTCCCTTCAGTCGGAGCCCCCAAGCGCCCTCAGTGCACTGGGTTCGGCCTGGGATCGCCGGGCCCAAAAATGGGCCTAATCGGCGTCTTGGGGGCGCGACTGGGTGGTTTTTTGGGCGCCGGCGGAAAAAAATACTCCCTGGGGGGCCTGTTGGGGGCGCGGCTGGAGATGCTCTTAGCTAGAAGTTTCCACTTGTATGGGCAGTGCTTAATTTCCTGGCAGTTCAGATTATTTATTTGGCTTTTATTCTTGGTATAATGATGCTATAATTATATTAGTCTGCTATTCAGGTTATTGCTTAACATTTTCTTTTATAGGCAGGGTAAGAGGAAGCCTGGTGCAAACCATAGCCATTATAAGAGGCTTTTGGGGGTTGCCCGTTTGCTGTCCCAGGTGCGTTTTGTTGCCTGTTAACACCGGTTGCGTTTTGCAAACTATCCTGTTCAGCTGAATCAAATATTTTGGTGGAATCATAAATGCAATGTTGCTGTTGATAGAGCATAACTTTTGTTCCTTGTACTTGTTTTCAAGTAACGAGTTACGCAATATTGAAATTTGAATCTGTGGTAGTCTACCAATATTGCCCAGTTGGTTTACTTCTTTTGTTTAGCTAACTAAGGATACAACGGCAAAGTATTGTGATTATCCTTGCGTGCTTGCAAGGTTCCGATGTATTTAGTATAAATCCTTATATGGTACATGAAGCTCATTACCCGAGAAATTCTATATTTTGTAACTGCATGATGCATACTTCTGGATGAGTCGTTGTAGTTTGCAGATCATTCTTGATCAACTTCGAGACCGGAGATAGCTAACTTGGTTAGCACATCAGAGGGAAAGCACTAATGCTTTCTGTATTTTGTGCAGATGGCTGAACCTGTTATGAAGGGAGCAGTGTATCCTTTTTTTTGTTCTGTTATTTTCTTAGCAGAAATAAAATAAGGTGTATACCCACACTTGGGTTGCCACTGGAAACAAATCCCGTAGTAACTTTCATTCGGAGTTGATTGCTACCTATCCAAAGTTCCTTGATCCATACTACAGTCAGATCAGCTTTTTACTTGCTAGATCTTTTTTTGTAGAACTTTGCACTGCAGTGCTTGCTTTGCTTGCAAGAGTGAGGGTCCTGACCCAACAGGTGAGCCACATAGTCTACAGGCATGGCTATGAATGATTCTATCAATGAAGTTCAGCAAATAACCACCCATATATTTATGCAGCAACTAACTTGGTAGTTAAACTGTTTTTTTTTTGCGGGTGGTAGTCAAACTGTTATGTGTATTAATTAGGAATCTAAGAAATGTCAACTTCTTTCTTCGAAAAGGAAGAAATGTCAACTTGGAATGATATGCGTGCCGATTATCTTATTTGTCTCTTTATGCAGAGATTTTGCCTAAGAGGCTTACCCTCTGATATTATGTTTGCAGATGTTACTTGATGTTGTATCAGTGCACAACAAGGTTACTGATCTTACGGATAAAAAGCAGGCTGTTAAGATCAGTATTGATAAAGTACAGGTATGTTTTGCTTCCACACTAGCACTCTGTGTATCCTTGTTGATCATGCAAAAAAATGTATTGCTTAAGATCGTGCTTTCACACAAATGTGCAGTTGCTGGACCTTGCAGTTACCTCACTACATAACTCCTTGGTTTTGCCTCTGCATTTCACAGGCTTTCAGAGAGTACTACCCCTCGAGCAATGATCCCAATACTATCCTGGAGTGTGTATGGGTGAAAGATAAATTTGTTTTGCATGAAAAGACCAAAGCTAGCAGTCAGAAAACCCAAGATGAGGGTCTGAAGTGCACTCCGGATTCATCAATCAAGTATGAGACCATTGGACTTGTTAGTGAAGGTTGGAACACTTTACCTTCTATGATTCATGATATATGAACATTTGGAGTTCATGGTTGCATTTTCTGCAATACTTATACATGAGTTCCTGCTGATACTAAAAGAATCCCATGCGATTGTATCCTAGAGGCATGCAAATGAAAAATTGTTTTCTGTTAAGTAATCTAAACTGAAAATACAGTATGTATTAATAAACAAATATATGTAGTAGGAAGTGGTAGGAAGAGATATGGGATGAGTATGAATGGAGATGAAGGGCCTTGGTGGCTCTATTACATTCACCTCCAGTTGACTATCTGGAAGTAATGATGACACTTAAGTATGTTTTCTGATACCATCTCCATGTCACTTGTTAGATGACATTTGAAAAACTCTCAAGAGTATGCTTTGGGGATTTGTAACTTATGGTGGACTAATGTTGTTTAGCATGATATTTTGGCATAGTAGCCATATATCTCTATATGACTGACAGTTTTTACAACGAAAACAACAGTTAGTCAGTTAGCCTAGTTGAATGGTGGCAGGGATTGTGCTTAGTGAATTCCCACTATGGTCTTATTTGCTATTATTTCCATTGCAATTTTAATATATATTTGGGGTTGCGTGCTCCAACTTGGAAACTAAAGTGCACATGCTGCCAAAATGTTGTACTTTTTCTTTTACATCAGTTGTTTTGTACTCCCTCCCTCCGTAAAGAAATATAAGGGCGTTTAGATCACTAGAGTAGTATATAATAGAACATGAATGCTGGTTTATTTATGTGTTTATCGTGTCATACTTTGAAAAGGGTTCTTATAAGTTCTAATGCTGCAGATGTGACATTATCAGAGATGGAAAGCCTTGATGGAGCAAACACCCCAGCCAAGCAACAACATGATGCTTCTCTGTCTGACCAACCAGATAAAGCCACCCGTTGCGGCGACGCTGGAGATTCTCACAGTGGGAGGCGACTACCAAATGATCAAAACACTCCGGGCTCTCTTGTTAGCACGCCCGGTGCTGCGCCGGCACCACGCAGAGATGTCAAGCCCGATACGAGGAAGAGAGTGGCGTTCATTGCGGTGGGGAAAACAAAAGTCACGGTGACACCGCCTGAAGCCTGAAACATCATCATCCGTAGCTGCCAAGAAGCAAAGAGTGGACACGATTCCACGGACCACCGCAGGATAGATCCTGCTTTGTAACTCTTGAAAGAACAACCGGCATTGGTGAAGCGAATAAAGGGCTAATACATATGCACACCTTAGTAGTAGATGATCAATGTGTTATCTTTGATTGTTTGCATTCTTACTGCACCTCGCTTGATACCAAGAGATTGTTCCTTTTTCCACAAGCACCAGGTGACATCCAGATAATTGATGAGGTTTACGCCTAAGAAGCAAATGGCGGGGTGTTGCAGAGGAGCAGAGAGATGTGTAGTAGCGCTGGAACTTGCCGCAGTCCGACGTGATGTGTCGCCCTCCTTGGCCTTGATGCACCTGTGGTACTCGATGTAGCGCACGTAGCAGTGGCGCGTCTGGTTCTGGGTCGGGAACCGGAAGTCGCACGGCGCTGTGCGCAGCTCGATGCCGGCGGCGCCATCGGGCGGCGGCGGCGAGCCGGCCACGCTGCCGGGCTCGTGCGGCGGCCTCGGCGCCTGCTCCCCTCAGGCCACCTTCCCCACGTCCCTGGCGCGCATCTTCTCGTGCGGGTTCACCACAGAGACAGTGCTCGCCATGGCGGATCGATGCTCTGAACGGCGATCGGTGCTCTGGCCGCGTGGGTGCTGGTTGCTTTTGTACCGGCGTTGAGCGGTGGAAGCACCGAAGAAGGAGAGCAACCAGGCCAGGTAGTACTACCAAACGAGTTAGAGAATTCAACGGGGCTGGCCAATTTCATCGGAAAACTGACCGTACATCCGAATTTGCTCAGCTAATCTGCACTGCATCACCCCTTCAAATCCACAACCTAATCTAGCATGCTTTCGTCAAGTTCAGTGCCATCCTTCACAACATCATCCATGGAAGCGGACAATGAGTTGGGATTTCCTGATGCTAGGGTGATGTGAAATGCAGCTGCTGTCGTGCTCACCCTGCTTTCCCTTCCAAGTTATGACAAGACGGGAAAACAATATCTGAGTGTGCCGCACAAAGTCCCTCCGTCCCATAATTCTCGTCACGGTGAACTAAAACCACGACAAGAATTATGGAACGGAGGGGGTATTTACTTACATAAATCAACTCTACATTTGAAACGCACAGCAAGAAGCCAGGTGGTTTGAGACACAAGCATGAGAAGGTATGACTAGAGACATTTGATGATGGGATATGCTCAAGCATGAAAAATTACTATTTTTAGAGCAGTAGAATGGCAGGTGAATTTAATTAAATTAGTTTACAAACTTGCAATTTTCAGCACCTTAAAACATAGCATGGTTCCCACTGGCACGTCTGAACATGCGTATTCTAGATTCCAATAATAATTGACTAGGGTCAAAATCACGAAGAATGGTTTTAAGAGACTTAAAAATGAAACACACGAGCTGAAACTGTAACACATGGATCAACTGAAACCCTGAAATTATGCCTGTGCCACTACAAACGTCATTTTTTATGCCACAATGCCCACTGCAAATGTCCTCTTCAATACCATTAGCAGGACCGTCTGTTCGTTTCCTCTGTTAAGAGATACTCCCTCCGTTACCTCTCTATCAAAATATAAGACATTTTTGCAGTTCAATTTGAACTGCAAAAACATCTTCTATTTTGGTATGGAGGGAGTGTTTGAAGTTCTATGTTTGTCCTAAGCCAAACTTCTACAAGAAGTTTGACCAAGTCTACAGAAAAATATACCAACATCCACAACACAAAATTAGTTTCCTACTACATATATTAATTTCATTCATCATAAAATATTTTCCTACCGTATATATTTGATAGTGTGGATATTAGTAAAAAAAAATTGTAAACTTGGTCAAACTTGAGAAGTTTTGACTTACGACAACATAGTACTTCAAATATTTTGGAACAGAGGGAGTTTTCCATATGAGTTTTCTAAGACTACCGGGACAACTACTGCTTACTCGAAATGGCCTTGAAATCACTAAAATTCATCATGTCTCATGGGGCGTGTGGGGGCAAGATGAAGCCCACACAAAGTGGCGAGAATGTGAGGCAGAAAGGGGTTATGTGGGTTTAGGGTTTCCAGCTGGGGGTCCCACGGTGTTTAAGGACTATAGTTGAAAATGGGATCCGTCTTAAAAATGCCATCATTTCTTCACTGAAGATCAAAAAACTCAGAAATATTAACAGGCAATAGTGGGGGTGCAATTTCTAAAATTGTCTAAGCGCACAAACACCTACGATCTGATCTTCACAAAGTATATCTGCGACTTTACATCATAAACACACAACAGAATAGGTTATCCAGCACAATGTCTTTGGTTTCAGCAGTATGCACTGATTGTACAGGACTAGTACAGAAATGGCCAAATGGGTCAGCCAAAATTTCAATCAGATGGAACTTCCAATTCTCTCTGATAAATCATTACTCTTACCAGTTATTACCCTCAGGCACATTGTGACACACATTTTATCAACATGGCAATCAACAAACGCAAAACACAGAGCAGAGCACGATCAACTATCTTAACTGCTCTCATATGACTACATATAAACACTTAACTCTAGCTGTACTCTCTCAAAAAGTTCAATCCATAGAACCAACAACGAATGACTATAAGTAATGGACTATATTTCTACCATAGCCATTGATCTAAGGCTAGTTATTCAACAGGCTTCAGCACCTACGCACACTCATAATCATTGCCTAGAACTCCGAAGTTGAGCCAAACAAAAGCACTTTCTATCCATTCTTGAATAAAGTGTATAATAAAATTATAATGAGACCCAACACAATCAAAATGTTTTTTGGCATGGTAGCTGGGTCATTTTCAAGTCTCATTTTACATATAGCTTACTTAAAAAGTGATACATGCCTCTAGAACTGAATACTGAAGTGCATATAACAGCAAAAAAAGGAAATAAGAAAGTTGGCACCTCTTGAGACTATAATGTTGAAAGAACCACATAAATCTCCACAATGAAGATCAAGATTGAGCATTTGCCCTCTGCAAAAATGATAGAAAATGAATCTGAAGCAATTAACTGGCTGTACAAAAAATGAACTCAGTTTGTTTAACCTGCAAATAACACTTCAAAAGCAGTCGATGTTTGGGCATGACAGTTGCATTATGGCACCCACAGTACAATAAGATACATAGGTCCAGTTCTGAATCATCACAGAAATATCCGAATATACTTAGGTTACAGAAATAGAAAGGCTGATTTGCAAACAGGAAAAGATAATGGTTCAATTGTTATGATGTTTGTACCTCGTAAGTACTAAATCTCGACACAGTAGAAGGTGGCCCTGAATTGTACCCAAGAAGAATCTCACCTCTTCTGCGGCAGATTGCTTCAGTGAGATGCATAGACAGTGTCATTTCTTCTTGGAGGTCTATCGGGAACCGATCCTGGCTTAAACTTTGACGCCTCATGCCTAGCAAGTTCTGGAGGGACGGGACTATTGCTCTGAGTAAGCATCTGTTTCAGATCGAAGAAAATATCAGTGTTATCCAGAGTCAAGAATGAAGTGGCAAGTCCCTTCTTTCCTGCACGCCCTGTTCTTCCGATGCGATGTGTGTATGTATCAACTGAACTAGGCATCTCATAGTTAATAACATGAGCGACATCAGGAATATCAATACCACGCCCTGCAACATCAGTCGCCACAAGAACATTGAACCTGCGGTTCCTAAATCCATCAAGGCTGATCTCCCTCTGATCTTGTGACTTCCCTCCATGCAGTGCTGTGACGCGGAAACCTGCCTTGTCCAGATCCTTGGCACGGTTGTCTGCTGACTTCTTTGTGTTGCAGAATACAATGGCCGTCTTGTCCCCAAGATCTGTGAGTATCTTCTGGAGTCGTGACATCTTCTCTGACTCCTTCACCATGATCACATTTTGGGTTATCAGATCTGTGGCCTTGCCAGCTGTACCAATTGTGACGACAACTGGGTTCCGGAGGTACTTCCTCGCAAGGCGCTCGACAGCAGGTGGCATGGTGGCACTGAACATATAAGTTGTCCTGTAAATCCTCTTCTCATCCAGTTCCTCTTCCTCATTCTCAGGTTTCAGGTTACTTGATGGCATCGCATCAAGGACACCAACAACCTGTGGCTCAAATCCCATATCAATCATCCTATCAGCCTCGTCAAGTACAACATAGTTGCACTGGTTGAGCACAGCATACCTTCTCTCCAGACAATCAAGAAGCCGACCAGGCGTTGCAATTACAACTTCACAGCCCTGCCTAATCTTGAAACCTTGCTCCTCAATGGACTGACCACCAACAATGGAAACGACTTTAATGCCTAGATAGGTTGCAAACTTGACCGTCTCTTCCTCAATCTGTTGAGCAAGCTCACGAGTAGGTGCCATGACAACAGCATAAGGACCCTCGGCCTCATTGTCCTCGCTAATAGGCGGCAGGCGAGTAATGTACGACAGCATAGGAAGCACAAAAGCTGCAGTCTTGCCCGAACCTGTCTCGGCAATACCAATGACATCACGCTGCTGGAGACCAAGCGGAATGGCAGCCATCTGGATGGGTGATGGTTTCTTGTACCCAACCTTCTCAATAGCACGAAGCAGCTCAGTCCCAAGCTTGCTCTCGGGCCAGTTGCGCATCGGCCGGGGTATGCGAGACCCCTTGTAGGAGATATTGAAGTCCTCGCGGAAAATACGCCAATCCCGCTCGGTCATCTCCTCGATGCCCTTCTCAGACCAGTGCCTGTCCACCCGCATGTCGAAGGCATCATACATCTCCGCGGCGGCGGCCTTCTTCTTATCAGCCACATCATCCTCGGGCCGGTCCTCCACGCCGAACTTGCGGCGCTGCTCAGCACGGGTCTCCTTCTCAAACACGGCGGCCGCCTTCTTCTGCTCGCGCCGGTCGATGCCGGCGAGGAAGCCGCGGCCGTAGAGCAGGCGGGCCTCGTGCGGCGCCTGGTAGAGCATGTTCATGTCGCGGCTGGTGTCCTCCGTGTTCTCCCAGTCGAAGGAGAAGCGGAACTTCTCCGAGGGCTTGATGACCCGCTTCTTGGGCTTCTTGGACCCCAGGTACTGCTCCTTGATGGCCTCCAGCTCCTTCTCCCGCTCCCTCTCCGCCATCTTCTCCAGCCGGTCCTTCTCCCGGTCCTTGTCCCGCTCCCCGCGCTCCCTGTCCCGGTGCTCCCTGTCCCGGTCGCGGTCGCGGTCCCGGTCCCGGTCCCGGCGAGAAGGCTCGTCGCGGTCGCGGTCGCGATCCCGATCTCGGTCCCGGCGGGAGTCGTCGTCGCGGCGGCGGTCCCGGTCCCGGTCGCGGTCCCTGTCCCCCCTGTCCCCCCTGTCCCGGTCGGAGGGGTCGCGGTGGGACGAGGAGGAGTCCCGGGGGGCGACGGACGGGGGAGGCGGCGGAGGGGGCCGCGGGAGCGACTGGAGGATGTCGAGCGCGGAGCGGCGCTGGTCGGCGACGGCCGCCTGGCGGCGCTCGAGCGCGAGGCGCTGGCGCTCCTCCTTGGAGAGGAACACCGGCTTCGCCTCCATGGCGTCGAAGGAACGCTTCATGGCGGCGGCGGCGGCGCGGCAGAGCGAGGAGATGCGGTGCCGATGCGTGCGGGTTGGGGGAGGGTTTGCGGACAGGTGGGGAAAAAAAGATCAGGTTGCATCCGAGACCGACTGTTCCTCCAAAGAGAAACTGACCTGGAGCTTGGGCCGTAAGAGGAACTCAGGCCGGGCCGCATTAGATTGGAACCAGCCTGGAGCGTAGTGTTATTGGGCCGGCCCAATAACTAGGTACTTTGCCATTTTACTCTTTTTTTCTCTATCCGAAAGAGGCTTCGGATTTATTGATCAAACTAGTGGTACATACGCCTGGAAATAGATCAAAGTCCTCGGGGTTATGTTCATTGTCCTGAACCGGTCGATGGCACGCCGCTGAAGATGTCTCACCCTTGCCGAAGCCACCCAGTCGTTGCTGAGTGTGAGAAGGAAGTAGTTTTTATTTCTATTTGTTTTGTTCATTTACTGTGTTGTGTTTTTAATATTCCATTTGTACTTTAAAAGGCTTTTTAGTTCATCTTTCCATTCATTTTACAACTATTTTTCATGGTGAGTACATGAAGATCTTTTCTAATATACACTAATGTTTTTTTGCGGGATATACACAAACATTTTATTATTGAAGTTGTGAGCATTTTATTTTTAAATGAATGCATATTTATTCTAAAATGTATTACCATATTACTCTTCAAGATACACACATAAAAACTATTGATAGTAATGAACATCATTTTTTGAAATATATGAACATATCCACATATACTAATCCCAAAAATAGTTTTACATATGGAACAAATTTGGTTTGTGATTTACTCGTGACCATTTTTAATAAATGAACAATTGAAAAAAATAATAGTAGGCGGGACTTTTGTTCTTGGCCTATGAAAATGGTTTTTAATATTTTTATTTAACGCGGTCTTGAATATATATTTTTGTTTTAAAAAAATGTAGTTAAATGTTCAATTTTTTAAAATGTATGTGTCAATGGGCCACTAACCCACTTAACTCACTCTCAAGGAGAGGCAGGCTTCCTCTCATCTACTCCCTCCGTTTCAAAATAGATGACTCAACTTTGTACTAACTTTAGTATAAAGTTGGGTTATCTATTTTGAAACGGAGGGAGTGGGATTTTAGATGTCCTTTTTCCATGTGTAATCTGCAACTATTAAATTCGGATTAAAATATGCGTACTGTGCATGATAGAGGCATATTAAACTTATAACTAAAATATGCCTATTGTTGCAGGCACGCGGACTACTCAACACCCGCTTCTACCCAGCAAGCCCTAGAACTGGCTCACATGCTCCACCGCTAGCATCCGACATCACACAAGCCTAGTGTTATCCACTCGCGCCCACGCCAGGTAAGACCGAGACATAGTTGGTCGAGTCCATTGTGTACGATGGCGTCATCTACTATGTTGTGAGTGGGCAATCAATCGCCGCTCCCATCCACTTTGTCGGCTTCGTGGCCACCTTTGACATGAACTTGCTAAGATCATGGGGAAGCAATGCTTTAGGAAAAAAAAGAGGATTGAAAGAATATGAAGATGTTGGCTAGACTTATAACGAGAGATGGTGTACTCAACTATTAAATTTGGAATATGAACATGATGGCCAGTGACTACTCTACACTGGCTCATGCCCGACAAGCCCTAGAACTGGCTCACAGGCTCCATTGCCACCATTCGATGAGCCTATGATGTGTCACAAGCCAAGTAAGACCGAGACATAGCAGGTCAGCTCCTTGTGTACACGACATCGTCTACTACGTTGACAGTGGGAAATCGGCCACCACTCCCGTCCCCTTTGTCGGCTTCGAGGCCACCTTTGACATGAACTTATTAAGATCGCCGAGAAGCAATGCTTTAGAAACACAAGAGAATTGAAAGAACATGAAGAGGCTGGCTAGACTCATAATGAGAGATGATGTACTCCAAAATTAAAACCCTGGCACCATCATTGCAAAACTCGGCATGGCGCCTTCTCTCCAAGTCATGGTTCCATCTTGGTAAAACTTCAAAATAGAATGTTGGGTTTCTATTTGTAGGATAAACAAGTCCAGGAAAGGTCTAACCCTACTCGATATGCTATGCATGAGCCATGCAAGTGCGGAAAGCACACGCACACGAGGGGGGGGGGGTGCAAGAGAGGCGGGATATTAGTTGTTGTGATATTTTACTAATTAATGCCAAGTGATTCTAGCGCGCTAATTGGGCAAATTTGAAATAGAAAAACCACCCCCTTGTGCCCTGGTCTTACCAAAATGGCCCTCCGGAGTAATAATCCCGCGGGAAATGGGGTACTAGATAATTGGGATATTTCTAGAAGGAACTTCCACAAAGCATACACTCTCCATTTGACATTATTACTCATATCAGTCTAATCTTAAATCAAACATTATCAACTTTGACCAAATTTATCAAAAATGCAACAACATTCACAACACCGAACCAATATCTTAGACCCATGATGGAAGATATTTGCGCAATATATTTATTTGGTGACTTAACAAACAGAACAACAATGGTTTACAAAGAAGAAAGTTGTTTCATAGTGCTACAAAAAATTGTACAGACTCTATAACATAAAACTATTGTGGTTGGTTAGAGCTACCAACCTTAGATACCAAAGACACCGCGACAGGAAGCACGTCCGTGAGTCCATCTCCACTATGCTCATCTTTGGCTCTTGGCTGTTCTCCGTATTGACGTCGAATAGATGGGAACCTCCGATTTTCATGGGTCTTTTTTATTTCTTTTTCTTCTCTTTCTAAAACCAAAATGTATAGTATTCCTTTGCATTGGCGGGGTTTTCGTCTGTTTTTTTTCTCATGGTCTTCATTCTATTTTATTTACACACCGATGAGTTTTATTAGATCGACTTGCCAGGACTACACCATAAACTATGACATTAACGCTAAGTTGGACACAAACAAGATTTCTCTATTTTCTTCTAAACGAATGATATTGTTACTTAAACATCGATCCGACACATGGATGAGACAATCTACATTCTACTCACATTGTTGTTGTTGTCGTCATGGGCAATTAAGACACGGTAGGGAAGATATAGCTAGGGGCGATAGGTCGACGGGTTGAAAGAGAAAGAGATCCAACACGACCCATCAGCTCATGGGCTTGATGATAGCTTCTTCTTCTTTTTTTCGGGTGAAACACTGTATTACTCAATCACAAGGTCCATACAATCAATCATTGCAAACTCCAACGCCTCTGAAGGCTCCGAACCTAACCAAGTCATGGTTATGACTTCTAGACGAGCAAACTGAGCTGGACTATCACTAACCTTATTTTGACTATCTAATACAACACATACATAGTATAGCACGGTGGCAAATAAAAAAAAATCAAGAGTACGCTAATAACGTACTCCCTCTAATCCCTATTATTAGACAAATAATATGGGCCGCTCAGTGCTCACACGCTAGGCTCTAGCAATAGTACCGTTTACATCCTCGACACGCCACCTGAAGTGTTGCACGCCTGCAACAGTGTTGCTTGGCGGTGTCACGTTCAAACTTCATCTCCATCACCTCACCTCGTGTCGTCCCGCCGGGAACAAACCGAACCAATCAACCAGCTCCACTCCACGTCTTCACGTACTGCGGCCTGTTGGCCTGTTCCATCAATCCCATGCTTTAAGCCAAAGCATCAGCTCGTGATCGGCGGATGCGACCTAGCTCGCCAACCTTCCCAATCAAAGGCTTGAGCGGCGGCAGGGACACGCCGTTGACTCATTTTGGCGATGGCTGTGGCCGTTCGGTGACCCATCGATTAAAAGTTGTGTAGTGTTTTGAGGTGTTTTGTAATTTTGAATTTCGATGGAACTTTTATCGTTTTTGCTAATTATCAGGTACCTGAATTTTTTTTGTTGCGTCAGGTACATTTTCCTTCTTCATCCTTCTTCCTTGTCCTCGCCAGAGAAGAACCAGCCTCATCATCTATCTTAGGGGAAAGCCACAACCCAAGTATAGGGGTGGGGGGTGGCTAGCAACGAC
>NC_041387.1:30974369-30975542 GCF_002162155.2 Triticum dicoccoides
TAGGGCTAGCCGGTGCGCGGAAGCGCCCGCTGGTCCGGGAGGGTGGAGGATGGGGCGGAGTAGCCCAGCGGCTGCGGAAACGAGGCGGGATCAAACTGCGGGAGGAAGACGACGACGTGTGAGCCATCGGATGAAGATCCAACGGACAGAAAAGAAAGCATATAATCATGTACCTGGCGTTTAGTCGGTCCCAACTAGTATTATAACAGAGCCAGGTATTTCGAAGAAGAAAAAACAATAGCAACACGCGCATGCACGGCGTGTCGCTCCCGCTTACACGTGGCCTTCGGTCGATCTGGATCGATGGACGCGACGTGGATCTTGAACTTCACCCCCTCATAATCAAAGGCTTGGGTACGTGAGTGGCGACAACGACCCGTCGGTGACTCGTTTTGGCGACGGTAGTGGTAAGCCATTTTACACGTGGGCCCTCGATCGGCAGGGACAACGGTACGAGCGGTGACACACCCACACGCAGCCTCCGACACTAGCTTAGCTGGCTGTACGCTAGTGCACTAGCAACGATCCAAGGGGCGAAGAGGCTCTTCTTGTCCAGTGCCACTGCAAAAGAAGATACGATGCACTGCACAGAAGGTTCATGCATGCACTGCACAGTGCACTGCAGAGCTGCATCACAACATGGTAGGGCAGGCCGTCCCACCCCAACCAACAGATTGTTCGGTGAGCAGAGCCGCGTCCATGATGATGATTCTGGACAGCTAAAACCAATCATCCAACGGAAAGCCCGTCGCTTTCGGGCCATAACTGAGCGCTCGCATCCATCCATCCAGCCCGTGGATCTCATCATCAAAAGGTAAAAGGGAAGCTCTAGTGGTCTACTGGCATGCCATACTAGACTAGATAGTACCCGAACCCAAAATCAAAGGAGAAAAGTGAAAGGGAAGCTGGAGCCACAGCCCACGGCAATGCTTCTTCCTCATCACACAATCATGCCAAGCACTCAAAATAAAACTATGAGATTTATACAGCGAAAAAGCCCACTGAGCCCAGCCAAATTTTTAAAAATGTTCACTCTTTTCTTTTTTGTATTCATTCATCCTTATACTACCTGGCAATCAGAGCTGGCGCTGGCCTGTTTTTCAGGTTAATTAATGGAACCATTCCCAAAAGCTCCCTCTCCCTCTCGCAAAGCCATGATTTCTGCCACGAAAC
>NC_041387.1:30975836-30981476 GCF_002162155.2 Triticum dicoccoides
CAAGGGAGGGTTGCCGCATGATCCGATCCGCCGTCCGAATTCCGATGGCGATGCCGAACCCGACCTACCCAAGGGGGAGCTCCTTCTCCTCCCGGGATGACAGAGCCCAGCTTCCCAGCTTCTGGCCTGACTATGCCGCTAGCTAGTCGGCAAACTCCTCTCTCTTCACTCGCTGTTGTTGTTGCTGTTGGTGGTGCGCAAACTTCCTTTTTCAGAGTGTTGGTGTCTTCATCTTGAATGATGCGGTGGCGCTGACGAGCACGATCGCGGGGCTCGGCGGCGCTTATCTGTAAGCAGCAAGAAATCAGGCCAAAATGTGGTCGTGTTAGGCGGGAAAGTTTGGTGGAAATTTAAGCATTGTATACAAAGAGAATGTGGAGTGCATAAGCTTCCTTTCGGAAAGTGTTAGTATTCTGTCTATCCATTGAGCATGGAATTAATGAACTTGCAAAAGCTGCACTAAACTAATTCTCCTATGGTCTAAACAAAGAAACAATGATTGTACCATCCTCCATGTGCAATACAATATTCAGCAAATCATAGACAAAAGCGCACCTTTTTTTTTTACCTTCAATCCGTGTAAGGATGCACGTAGTGGGGCGAGACTTCTCCAGAGTTGTTCCGTGCACGCTGCTCGATCCTTCTGAGGTCCCGAAGATGCTGCAAGATCTCCTGAAGAAGAACAAAACCCTTGCCTCCTTTGTTCAAGGACCTCAGGCACTGCTTTATGAACTCCTTGTCGGCCTCGAGAGCTTGCAAGCGCTCATGGACTTGATCGATTTCACTGGCAATCGCAAGCTTATCTTGCTCCTTGGCAAGTTCCAACACGACTTCTGCCGAAGGGTCTGCGACGGTACCTTGCTTTGTTAGGAGGCCATTCCCATTTCTCATGGTAGCATCATCAAACAGAGGGAGGAGCTTCTTTCCTCCATTGCTTACGCCTTTCCTACTATCATGAAGTTTGAAGCTGATGTCCTCATCAGAGAAACCATTTGAGGCGCCGTTTGAATGGTTATCTTCTGTGAAATGCTTGTCCATCTTCAAGTTATCGGATTCTTCGTCTTCGAGGTCGAAAAGCCTCTCCTCCAGCACTTTCAGCTGTTCCAATATGGAGAGCCTCTCTTCCTCACAGTCAGCTAGCGAGCCGTCAAGCGTAACAATATGACTAGCAGTTTCATGTAAAACAACATCTGTGGGACTACTGCCATTGCTTCCATTCAGACCATGGGCAGACTCATCGCCCTCATAGAAACTTTGGGAAAGGTCATCACTGTCCTCAGCACTTGATGAAGCTGAGGATGATCCATTCGGGTCATCGGCCTTGTGCCTGGACATTTTCCTCCTCTCCTTCGCCTCATAGAGATGAATCTTGTGGCGATACAGCTCGAGCTCTCTCTCCATATCTTGCCTCTCCTTATCTCTCTTCACAACCAGATCATTCAGCCTCTGCAGTGCTTCTTGATCATACTCCGACTGCTCTTCCATAAGCCGCTGGTACTGCATCGCCTCCATCTGCATTGCAGCTTTCTGTTCTTGCAAGCGATTTATCATTGCCATGGTCTCATCAGCAGCTATAGCTGCTGCACTCCTCTCGTTTTCAAGCTCTGCGTATAGTGTACTCAATGACTTGTGGGCAGCTCCCAAAGCAGACTTGAGTTGATCAACACTCACCAGTTCAACACTTTCCAGATCAGTAAAAATATTAGCCACACTTGAATCAACAGACCTGGTATCAGCAGTCACTGCTTTAGGGTCTGGTAATTCCTGTAAATAACTGATATCTTCAATATGAGTTGGTTTATCAGAAACCCTCTTATCTTCAACATCGCTGCAGTCAGGAGATGATTTGTCTGAACTTATTGAATGTCCATCAGAAAGTTGGTGCAAGCTTGGTAGAAGATCCTCTGTTGGATCAACTTCAATATCATCTGTTCAAAATAAGAAGAATTGTTTTAAAAATTGCCTATCATATTAAACAAGTCAACCACAATGCAGCAAACAGGTAGAAACAAACAAAAACAAAAACTCTTATAGTCTTCACATTTTACCTTTGCCTGCTGCCATAAAAGTGGATAAATGGTTTAGCTCTGGCTGTTCAACATGATTTTCAATGTTCTCATTTGAAATCTCAGTAACTTGTTCCCAAGAATCAAGTGCCGCAGAGTCCAATTCTTGTTTCAACTCTATTTTCTCCTCTTCACATTCTTCATCAACATACTCCCTGGGATGTATCATTACTGAATCCAATTCCTGACCCGGCTCAGCTTGTTGAACCTGATTCTCCTCGGTGTTCTCGTTCGAAGCCTCTGAGTCATGTGATCCACCTTCCATTGGCACAGCATCACACTCTATCTTTATCTCAGCTTGTTGAACCAGCACCTCTTCAGTATTTCCATCAGATTTGCCAACAACAAATCCATGCTCCATGGTATCAGATGGCATGGAAAACAATTCGTGTTCTAAAGTGCCCTGTTCAACTTGCTTATCCTCTGATGACATCTCTTTCAAACCATTATTCATCTGATGAGGAGCTGCGTGTAAAATTTAAAATCAATACGGTTTTATTATCAACGTTAAATAAGCAAAACTATCAGCACGGAACAACTCAAAGGACTGTAGATGACAATAAATCGCTTCTATTTAGTTAAGACGTCCATTTTGAGCTATCAAGGACACTGCCGGTTTTTCTTTTGTTTCATTAAAGGTTCATCAATACAGATGCTAAAATCTAGCATATCTCATGGAATGGATCAGCTAAAAGCCTAAAATAAGAAGTATGTGTGGGAACACTTAAAGACCATCTCCAGAATAGTCACACAACAATTTGCAAGAAATAATACTGTCTATTCTACTTTACTAAAATGACTTATATAACAAACAGATATACGGTAAATAAACGTGCAGTGGAGCAATTGAAAAGATAGGTAATTACTATAGCGAGAGCATGCATAAATTGGATAAAAAAAGGACATAAGGTTATTCTTCCAGTTATTCTTGCAATTAGCATGAACATGTGTATAAGAGGTCCATTTCATGCTATCAAGGACACTTCCAATTATTCTTTAGTTTCATTAAAGGTTCATCAATACAGATGCTAAAATCTAGCATATCACATGGGATGGATCAGCTAAAATAAAAAAGATCATCTCAAGAATAGTCACAGCACAATTTGCAAGAAATAATGAAATGATTGGCATAACAAACAGATATGCAGTGTACATGTTTGGTACAGTAAATAAATGTGCAGCCATAGCGTGGATAGATTGGATACAAAGAATGGAGTAAAGTTTGTCAAAGGAGAAAATTAACTTACAGTGCTGAACATCAGAGGCCGCCACAAATTTCTCCTCGTCGGCATTAACCTTCTTCTCCGGCACCACATCGTTCTGCTCCACGGCGACATGATCAACTGCTCCCTCCCCTTCACCACTGGGCTCAGATGACAGCTCAGGCACACCGACGGCCAAGGAGTCAATGGATTCAAGAGACACCAATCGCTCAACGCTGCCGGCAATGCCAGCGCGGTGAGCTGAAATGACACCGATGGAATCATCCTCCACCAATGGCTTCTCGTCGAAGAGCTCGATCACAGGGCCGTCCTCGGACACAAAGACCACGTCTCCGTGGCCGTCCTGCTCGCAGCCGCGGCCCGGGTCGTGCGCCGCGGCCGACGGCGTGGGGAGCAGGAAGGGCGGCGAGTAGAAGCCGCTCTCGAGCGCGACGCCGCAGCAGGCGCAGGCGAGGTCCCGCTCGCCGAGCTCGCTCCGCCGCATCCACGACAGCAGCGCCTTCCCGGACGCGGCCCCGCAGTCCTCGCACATGTCGGCGGCGTCGGCGAGGCGGCGGTGCGCGCGGCAGTAGCCGAGGCGCGACACCTCGGCGGCGTGCCCGTCGCAGAGCACGCGGCGCAGTGGCTCGGCCCCGGCGCCGCGGCGGTGGGGCGCGTCGAAGAGGCTGTCGACGGCGAGGCGGGAGCAGAGCGCGCAGGGCGGCGGCAGGCCGAAGAAGGCGGCGAAGCGGGCGATGAGGTAGGAGAAGACGCCGTTGGCGAGGAGCAGCGCGATGAGGACCCACTCGAGGAGCGCGCAGGCGAGCAGCCGCGCGGCCCGGCCGCTCCTCCCGCACACGCCCGCGGCGCGGCAGGCGCCCGGCGCCACGGCCGCCTCCGAGGCCATCGAATCTCCCCGGCCCTGTTTCCCGGCGACCGGAGGGAATGCAACCGAGCGATCGACAGACACGCCGGCCCCGCCGCCGGAATTCGCCGTGGAATCAAAGAAAGCGCAACAAAAATTCCTCTTTGACCGAGAAAAGTATCGGGAAACAGCGCAATGCGATTTCTGGTGGAACGACCGACCGACCAACCAACCGAACCACTCTCACGAAGAGGAGGAGGAGGAATGAGGAGCCGGTTTCATGGAAGAAAAGAACAAGAACGGAAAAAACAAAAGAGAACAACTCCAGCAGATTGCGACGGGGACGGGATTCCGGGCGGCGAGCGAGGGTGACCAAGAACATACACCGGGGTGGAATCTGTCGACCAGGAGGATGGTGACAGGATTGCGAGCACTGGTATTCAGAGGAAGGAGGAGGAGGGCGAAGGGTGTCGGGGGAGAAGAGGAGGGAGGAGTTTGGTGGAAAGGACGAGCCGGAGGCGGAGGAGACGAGCGAGATATGGAGAGGGAGACGAATAAAAAGGAAGGAGGAAAGGTGCCTGGCTGGGGTCAGTGGTGGCGATGCTGGGCTGGCCGCTGGTAAATCCTCGCCATTAAGGCGTATAATCGCCGTAATTAATCAGTAATTCAGCATAGCAACGAGCGGAGGTGAACGTTGGGGGCGACGACGCGCAGCGCAGCGCGAGCTCCTCTCCTCCTGGTAGCGACGGCGGCGTCGCTACCTCTCTGACCGCGTCGCAGGTTCCCAGGGACGGTGTGGGTCGATAGATCTCCGTGTAGATTTTCCGTTCCGTTTGTGGGAAGCCGTGGTAGATTCTGGTCTGGTGACGGGTGCCCCCGGCTGGCTCTTCTCCGGAGACGTCCCGGTCGGCTTGCTCGCCGTTCGCCGTCGCGTCGGGCGCACGGCTTGCTCGTTTTCAGACTTGCGACGGCACCGGGAGAAAATGGCACGGCACGGGAGCGAAGCAGGTTGGACCTGGGCTAGCGCACGTAAGCCCAAGACGACCGGATCAGAGACATGTACTGCGACGATCTGGAAGGGAACAACGTGGTGGCACCTCGGGGATTCTTCTTGGCGTCTTTGACCTGCACTGGGTACTGCTACTACTAGTTTTAAGCCGGCTGAAGAGCAAAGCATTTCTTTTTTGTCTCTCTTCTTTTCTTGTCCTGGATGCCAACGCCACTTGTTGGAGTGTGGACAAGTGAGGTCACCTGCTCTAGTGCTGGGGCGATTTAACATTTGAGAAAACTCCAACCGTGTGTATGTGTATGTCTGCCCAAACCTTGAGGTCTTGTTTGATTCGTAGATTCACAAAACCCTGGAATATAAAAAAAGATACGCAACAATAGAGTGTCATGTCCTCCTGTATTCTTTTTTTAATGGTAATGTCCTCTTGTATTCTATATGAATTCAAAACTATATGAATTTGGATGCAAGTGTGTTTGCTAGCGCAGAAACAAACAAAAG
>NC_041387.1:30981726-30982890 GCF_002162155.2 Triticum dicoccoides
AAACAAAAGAATTCTATCAAGAAGTTTGAATGGATGCAGGGGGGGGGGGGATCCTTCGAGCATGTAGTATGAATGGATGCTACAGAAAAAATCCTAAGGGTTCCAGTCCCGCGAATCAAACGACTGAAAAAGATTCCTAATGATCCGTATCCTCCAGAATCTTATGAAACTCCTTTCAATCAAAGGAGCCCTAATAGTGGAGCGGCGGTCTTGTTACATTCGGAACACTAGGAATTTTTAGACAAGCCATTTGACTTTTATAGATTGGAAGCAAAATGCTACATCAGATGAAAGAAAAAAAACACAAATGGTTATACCTCATACTAACCCCAAAGATCTAGAATACCTACATGAGTCGCCCACCAAAAGAGGTGGAGAACTTGAACCATTGACGCATTATGGTTACCACGTGCTTGCACGACATGTCTTTAAAACCAAAACACCAAAACACCACGTGCTTCATTGCCAAAAATGCGAGGGAGAGGACAATGGTGATTACCTTAGGACAAAGCAGGAGAAACCAAAACACCAGTAGCTAATTGACATCGGCTATGAAGGGTCGAAGGCTAGCCCAAGATGGGCATGAAGCTGTTAGATGTTCATTCCAAATGATGTAGCCTCCATCGCCGAGACTCCTATGCTATATACCAACCAAAGATCTAGCGCTCCCTGCATCTTATCATCAAATAGGCCGACGGAGATGGCGGGAACCAGGGGAAACGATGACGGAGGACCTTAGTGGCTAGGATTTTGTCAATTGTGATAGTTGGTGTATGGAGTGCCGGAATTTACATCGCATGGAAGTGATGCATTTATTGTCTTTATCGAGACAAGCGATTTGCCTATTTCATCAACTAAAAGAAAGAGCGGGAAATAATCAAAGCCTGCCTCCTCCCAACGCCCATGGAGCGCGGGAATCTATGTCACTTGGAGTTAACGTGTCGTGTTATCTTCACCAAGACTAGCGGTTTGCTTATTTAATCAACAAAAACCGAAGAGCTGGAAATATCAAAGCACCCCTCCCCCACCCAACCTTGCCCGCTCGCGTGCCCACGCACTCATATGGAGCGCGGGAATTTAGTTCACGTGGCATTAATGCCATTGTAATTTCTTTGTCGACGCTAATGATGTGCTTGCTTCAGCGATTAAAAAGAAAGAGCACGA
>NC_041387.1:30983070-31027700 GCF_002162155.2 Triticum dicoccoides
GCCCGACATCTCAATATAAGAGTACATAAAGGTCTTACCACAACAGATGGGAAAATAAATTATTAACAACCATATGGAGAAGGTTGTGAAATACTATTGGAAAATGTAACACTGATTTACGACTTACTTGATCAGTAGTTGTGCGCACATGCCTCCCCCGCATGTTCTAGGCTGAAAGTGCATCTTCGTACCATATCCTAGTTGTTTTCATGATTTATGACAAAACCATTTGAGAGAACTAATGGTCTCAGTGAGTTTATTTCAGAGATTAAGGGCTATTTTTCATATGCAGGTGGCTAAGTGAAAGATCATTGGTGACCCCACAAACAACATTTCTAGTTGTTGTCCCCGTCAAGCTCTTAGTATGTACTTTCTAGGCTTTTAGTGCATCCAAAATTAACATTGAATATACGACAACCATAATATGATGAAGGGCACAAACAAGTACTTTGGTTTGAACTCCAAGAACAGATCCTAATCGAAAGTATCCAAAATCCATTCCATATACATTCCCTTTGTATGAGTTTCTCTAAGCCTTGGTATCGAACATTTTCTCCCCTACTATACAACCACTTTGCGTTATTCATACTCACATATCAAACCTTTCAAAAGTTTGGAAGCGCAATTCATTATGTTCCGGAATTGTCGATCCTTTCCTCTTTGAAACATTATCTATTTACTACGACATATTCGAGCACAACATTTTTCATCGACACTTCCGAGTCGTCTTGATTTGCTTCTTTGTTGGTCATGGGATAAGTGCGGTACAACCGCTCTTTTCATCCAGAACTTCTGAGTTGTGACTTAACTCTTTTATGCAAATTCTCGACCAGAGAACTGTTTTGTTTGTTCTGGTACTAGCAATCAATTGATTTTACTGGTAATTTTGAGTTGTTCTATTTTCGGGGGAAATGAGCTACCTTTTTGTGTTACGAACCACCGCTCATTCTTTCATCAGTACTTCTGAGGAATGTATTTCTCCTAAATCTCAAACATTGCCCTATCCGTTCAATTTTTTTTGAATGGATATGATAATCCTGTTGATTCCTACCGATTCTTTCCAGTCGTATTTACTTTCTTAGTAATGGCCAGAATTTAGGTTATTTCTCTATATTCTCTACCATACCCCCTATGATTGTAACCAATCCAACCCCATTCGATTCCGCCCAAGTCATTTTACTCATTCCATTCCTTGCAAGCCACTCCACTCACTTCACCCCACTTCACTTCACTTTCATTCACCTCTAACTCGTGACATATCGACTTAATAGGAATGATAGACCACTCATATCAACAAGGTGCACCTCTTTTCTGGGAGCCCATCCGAGAGAAACCTCAAACATAAGCGTGCTCGATTTGGGGGAAATTTAAGGATGGGTGACCGACTGTGAAGTTGGTCCAGGCACGCACTGGTGAAGATAAAGTGTGTAGGAAAGACTAGTGTTGGTCAGGGGCCACTTTAGATCGCAGGCGCAACGACTAGTAAGTGGTGGGTTTGGCCAGGGCATTACAATTCGCATCAGAGCTGGTCCTCTTAGTTACACAAGCGTGCGCGGGTCGGTGATGCATACAGGAGGCACATGTGGATACCGACACTGACGCGCATAGGCATGCGAAGAGGAAACGTTCACGTTGGGCCAACGGGACGTCGGTCCCTTTGAGGAGGGGTGTATGTGGCATCCTGGCTTAACAGGAATGTGTTGGAAAGATGCCCTAGAGGCAATAATAAAATGGTTATTATCATATTTCTCGTTCACGATAAATGTTTATTATTCATACTAGAATTGTATTGACTGGAAACCTAAGTACATGTGTGAATACATAAACTACACCGTGTCCCTAGTAAGCCTCTACTAGACTAGCTTTTTTTTTGAAAGCTTGGGACAGTGAGGGCAACCCCCCATTGACTTTGTATTACATCTCACCACACAAAATTACATGAGAAAGAAATTACATGGAGGCAGAGTAGAGGCCCTATACATCAAGGGTATAGGGGAGGATACGAGACTAGGCTAATCACCCTATCAACAAACGGCACTAAAGCCTCTTTGATTCTGTGTCTCATCATGCTAAAATCCAGTTTGAATCTCTGGCTCCACCCATCAACGGTCGGCACCACCCTCCTAAAATGTTTATTATTTCGTTCCTTCCAAATGCTCCATGAAGCAACAATGAAGACATCCATGAACATGGGCCCGTTCCACGAAGTTTTGGCTGCATGCAAAAGTTGCACCCGATTGCCCTGCCTTGGCCACGCGATCCCCAGCCTCTCCCAACAAGACCTACTGAACTCACACTGGAAAAACAAATGTTCCATAGTTTCCTCGGGCGGCCGATGGCAAAGTAGGCACGTGTAGTCGTCACCCCTCAGCTTCATGTGCTTTCTCTTGAGCAGACCACGAGTGTTTAGTCTATCCACGAGAAGCAGCCAAGCAAAAACTTTCCATTTGTTGGTGCACTTTGCTTTCCAGATCCATGCAAACGCCTCATCCACTTCCTCGTGCCGAAAATAGTGCAGGTAGAATTTGCTGGAGGCGAGCCCCTCTGATCCCCAGACCGGATGCCAAGCATCATTCCCTTCGGTGAGAACCAAAGAGGACAAAGCGGCTTGTAGGGCCTCGAGCTCACCCCTAGCTTGAACTGATAGTGGCACGTGAAAATTTTGACCGAGCGTAGGCGAAGTCAGGATGCCTTGCACGGAGGCATCTTCATGTTTAGCAAAGGAGAACAACTGGGGGTGGCTATCGGTCAGAATTTCACCATGCCAATCATCTTTCCAGAACAGGGTCGAACTCCCATCTCGCACCACAACGGTCGTGATGCCTCTATAAGTAGGAGCCAGGCTCATGACATCTTTCCACCAGAATGATTCGCAGGGGTCTACTAGACTAGCTCGTTGATCAAAGATGGTTATGGTTTCCTAACCATGGACAAGAGTTGTCATTTGATAACGGGATCACATCATTAGGAGAATGATGTGATGGACAGACCCAACTATAAGCTTAGCATTAGATCTTTTAGTTATTTGCTATAGCTTTCTTCATGTCAAGTATCAGTTCTTTAGACCATGAGATCATGCCACTCCTGGATATCAAAAGAATGCCTTGTGCGCTATCAAACATCACTTTGTAACTGGGTGATCATAAAGGTACTCTACAAGTATCTCTGAAGGTGTTTGTTGGGTTGCATGGATCGACAATGGGGTTTGTCGCTCCGTGTGACGGAGAGATATCTCTGGGCCCTCTCGGTAATACAACATCACAAGAAGCTTGCAAGCATGCGACTAATGAGTTTAGTCACGGGATCTTGTATTATGGAACAGGTAAAGATCCTTGTCGGTAACGAGATTACACTAGGTATGGAGATACCAACGACCGAATCTCGGGCAAGTAACATATTGCCGGACAAAGGGAATTGCATACAGGATTGACCGAATCCTTGACATCATGGTTCAACCGATAGAGATCTTCATAGAATATGTAGGAACCAATATGGGCATCCAAGTCCCGCTACTGGTTATTGATGTTGGGGAACGTTGCATAAAATAAAAATTTTCCTACGTTCACCAAGATCAATCTATGAGTTCATCTAGCAACGAGAGAGAGAGATGCATCTACATACCCTTGTAGATCGCGTGCAGAAGCGTTCAAGAGAACGGGGTTGAGGGAGTCGTTCTCGTCGTGATCCAAATCACCGGAGATCCTAGCGCCGAATGGACGGCACCTCCGCGTTCAAGACACGTACGGTCAGCGTGACGTATCCTCCTTCTTGATCCAGCAAGGGGGAAGGAGAGGTTGATGAAGATCCAGCAGCACGACATCGTGGTGGTGGATGCAGCAGGGTTCCGGCAGAGCTTCGCCGAGCTTCTGCGAGAGGGAGAGGTGTAGCAGGGGAGAGGGAGGCGCCAAGACTTCAGGGTGCGGCTGACCTCCCTCCCCCCTCCTTTATATAGGCCCCCTGGGGGAGGCGCCGACCCTGGAGATTGAATCTCCCAAGGGGGCGGCGGCCAGGGGGGTGGAGTGCCCCCCAAGGCAAGTGGAGGCGCCCCCCACCCTAGGGTTTCCAACCCTAGGCGTAGGGGGGCCCAAGTGGGGGGGCCGCACCAGCCCACTAGGGGCTGGTCCCCTCCCCACTTCAGCCCACGGGGCCCTCCGGGATAGGTGGCCCCACCCGATGGACCCCTGGGACCCTTCTGATGGTCCCGGTACAATACCGGTGACCCCCAAAACTCTCCCGATGGCCGAAACAGCACTTCCTATATATAATTCTTTACCTCCGGACCATTCTGGAACTCCTCGTGACGTCCGGATCTCATCCGGGACTCCGAACAACTTTTGGTTTGCTACATACTCATATTCATACAACCCTAGCGTCACCGAACCTTAAGTGTGTAGACCCTACGGGTTCGGGAGACATGTAGACATGACCAAGACGGTTCTCCGGTCAATAACCAACAACGGGATCTGGATACCCAAGTTGGCTCCCACATGCTCCTTGATGATCTCATCGGATGAACCACGATGTCGAGGATTTAAGCAACCCCGTATACAATTCCCTTTGTCAATCGGTACGTTACTTGCCCGAGATTCGATTGTCGGTATCCCAATACCTTGTTCAATCTCGTTACCGGCAAGTCGCTTTACTCGTACCGTAATGCATGATCCCGTGACCAGACACTTGGTCACTTTGAGCTCATTATGATGATGCACTATCGAGTGGGCCCAGTGATACCTCTCCGTCATACGGAGTGACAAATCCCAGTCTCGATCCGTGTCAACCCAACAGACACTTTCGGAGATACCTGTAGTGCACCTTTATAGTCACCAAGTTACGCTGTGACGTTTGGTACACCCAAAGCACTCCTACGATATCCGGGAGTTACACGATCTCATGGTCTAAGGAAAAGATACTTGACATTGGAAAAGCTCTAGCAAAACGAACTACACGATCTTGTGCTATGCTCAGGATTGGGTCTTGTCCATCACATCATTCTCCTAATGATGTGATCCCGTTATCAATGACATCCAATGTCCATAGTCAGGAAACCACGACTATCTGTTGATCAACGAGCTAGTCAACTAGAGGCTCACTAGGGACATGTTGTGGTCTAAGTATTCACACGTGTATTACGATTTCCGGATAATACAATTATAGCATGAATAAAAGACAATTATCATGAACAAGGAAATATAATAATAATCATTTTATTATTGCCTCTAGGGCATATTTCCAACAATTGACTGGAGAGGTGTCCCAGTCATTTCTACATGATTCTCGAACCCATAGGGTCCGCACGCTTAACGTTCAATGACGCTAGAGTAGTATTGGGATATGTGCATTGGTAACCGAATGTTGTTTGGAGTTCCGCGTGAGATCCCGGACATCACGAGGAGCTTCAGAATGGTCTGAAGGTAAAGATTCATATATAGTAAGTCTTGTTTTTGTCGTTAGAAAAGTTTCATGCATTATCAGTATTGTACCGGGATTGCTGAAAGGGGTCCGAAGGTCCATGGGGGGGGGGTCCACCTGCCCCAGGGGCCCACGTGGGCTATAGGGGGTGCACCCTGGTGTCGTGGTGGGCGCACAACAGATGCCAAGGGATGGCTAAAGAGAGGAGGAGGCTCGAGGGCGCTGGTGGGCTCCAGAGGCAAGGTTGGCATGAGCGGGCGCGGGACGCCGGACATACCCAGGTTTGGGGCTCTCCGGAGAGATAACACCCCTAGTTCTGCCGAGTGTAGTTTGATGTTTTGATAGTACAATGTCGCTCCTGGAGCTGTATGGGAGAGGAAGGGAGCTGGCCAAGGCTTAGGCTGTCCCTTCTCTCTAGGGTTGCTGTTTCGGTGGCTAGTTTTGTGCTTACTTGCTCTCGTTCTCTACATGCCGCCCCTGTACGTGAGGGCTCCTGGGGGGTTTTGTAGAATAACCCCCCAGGGGTACAATGGTAAGGTTGCAAGTCGGTGGGTCTGGGTTGTCAGCGTCCGGGGACCCGAGCTGGGACCCGCTGGGGGCCTGTGGTTCGCCGGGTTCCCCTAGGTGCGGGCCCCACATGCCTAGGGGGACTGTGCACCGTCTTGTCGATCGTCAGGGTGAGGCCGAGTCAAGTCGTGTACAATGGGGCTCCGTCAGGTCACCGCTTGCTATTGTCAGCGGTGAGGGCGGGGGCATTGTAGCCACGCTATCCCTGGTCAGCGGGCAGGTGAGGGGCACTATTGCCTTGGTCATCGGTGATTGAAGCCTTGTCCCGTCGTACGGCCTGGATGGGACGGGAGCTGACCCGTGGCTGGATTGCGGAGCATGCCACAGGTGGAGCTGGCTTGTCGAGGAAGCTTTGGTTGCGCCGGGTTCGGCTGTCTTGTGCCGGGTCGGAGAGCTTGCTCGGGTTGCGGGGCTTGGCCGGGTCGAGCGACCCGGCCAGGCGCGTGCCGGCTTGAGGGGTGATGCTGGCCCCGTTGTTTTTGAAAAGGATCCGGGTTCCGTTGCCTGCCCGGGGTTCATCCCCCTGACAATAGTCCCCGAAGCTGTGAAGGTCCGCCGTCTTTGGATGAGTGGGCCTTCGCAGATTCCCCCTCGAGCAAGGCGGATTCTGCAAGCGCCGGGTCCGGCAACACCCACTGTGTGCCGGTTTTCTCGGAAACCGAATCGCAACATCCCTGTGATGGTGGGAACCGAGGAGTCTGTCGAATCTTGGGGCAATCCCTCGGTCTTCGCGCGGGCGCCACGTGGTGCCCGGGAGTCGGAGGGGCCTGATGGGCCACGCGCGTGACGGGACTGGGCGGCGGGCTGGGGCCTGATACGTCTCCAACGTATCTACTTTTCCAGACACCTTTGCCCTTGTTTTGGACTCTAACTTGCATGATTTGAATGAAACTAATCCGGACTGACGCTGTTTTCAGCAGAACTGCCATGGTGTTGTTTATTGTGCAGAAAACAAAAGTTCACGGAATGACCTGAAAATCCACGGAGATAACTTTTGGAAAATATAAAAAATACTGGCAAAAGATGAAGGCCAGGGGGCCCACACCCTGTCCATGAGGGTGGGGGGCGTGCCCCCTCCCCCTGGGCGCCCCCCTGTCTCGTGGGCCCCGTGCTGCTCCACCGACCTCAACTCCAACTCCATATATTCCGTTTTGCAGAGAAAAAAATCAAAAAGGAAGTTTCATCGTGTTTTACGATACGGAGCCACCGCCATGCCCTAAAACCTCTCGGGAGGGCTGATCTGGAGTCTGTTTGAGGCTCCGAAGAGGGGGATTCATCGTCGTCGTCATCATCAACCATCCTCCATCACCAATTTCATGATGCTCACCGCCGTGCATGAGTAATTCCATCGTAGGCTTGCTGGACGATGATGGGTTGGATGAGATTTACCATATAATCAAGTTAGTTTTGTTAGGATTGGATCCCTAGTATCCACTATGTTCTGAGATTGATGTTGCTATGACTTTGTTATGCTTAATGCTTGTCACTAGGGCCCGAGTGCCATGATTTCAGATCTGAACCTATTATGTTTTCATGAATATATGTGAGTTCTTGATCCTATCTTGCAAGTCTATAGTCACCTATTATGTGTTATGATCCGACAACCCTGAAGTGACAATAATCGGGATACTTCTCGGTGATGACCGTAGTTTAAGGAGTTAATGTATTCACTAAGTGCTAATGCTTTGGTCCGGTTCTCTATTAAAAGGAGGCCTTAATATCCCTTAGTTTCCATTAGGACCCCGCTGCCACGGGAGGGTAGGACAAAAGATGTCATGCAAGTTCTTTTCCATAAGCACGTACGACTAAATTCAGAATACATGCCTACATTACATTGATGAACTGGAGCTAGTTCTGTGTCACCCTATGTTATTACATGATGAATTGCATCCGACATAATTATCCATCACTGATCCAATGCCTACGAGCTTTTCACATATTGTGCTTTGCCTATTTACCTTACCGTTGCTACTGTTATAATTACTACAAAACTGCTATCTTTACTTTTGCCACTATTACCATTACTATCATACTACTTTGCTACTAAATACCTTGCTGCAGATACTAAGTTATCCAGGTGTGGTTGAATTGACAACTCAACTGCTAATACTTAAGAATATTCTTTGGCTCCCCTTGTGTCAAATCAATAAATTTGGGTTGAATACTCTACCCTCGAAAGTTGTTGCGATCCTCTACACTTGTGGGTTATCAGGGCCCGCCGCCGCGCGTCCTTGGCCTATGCGCACGGATTTATTGCAGCATCCGGGGCCGGTTGCCCTTCCCCAGGAAGTTACTGCGCGTGTACGTGCACACTTATTGCGGGGTAGTGGAAAGGGTGCGTGCAGATGATCCCACTCCCCCACGTTCAAACTGAGGGTTATAAATTGGGGGGCAGGGGCGGCGGACATCATTCTCGCATGCTCCCTCCTGCCCCATGCTCTTGCCCTGCTCTTTGCAACCAACACACAGCGGCGCCTGCTGCCCTGAGCAGAACTTCTCCGTCGTCCATCTTCTTTCTTCTTCCTTCGTCCATGGCCCTGTCGTCGGGCTCTTGGATGGGCTGGAATGTCACCACCGAGGACATCGCCCATCTTCGGGTGTCGCGGCACGTGCCGCGGGAGACGGATGTCGCCCTTCGTCTGCCGCACGGCGAGCAGAGGCCGCAGCCCAAGGAGTTAGAGCGCGTGGTCTTCCTCGTGCATTTCAAGCGCGGATTCGGGCTGCCGGCAAGCACCTTCTTCCGCACGTTCCTGGAGTTCTTTGGGCTTCAGCCGCATCATCTTGGCACTGCTGCCATCGTCCAGCTCTCCGGCTTCGTCACCCTCTGCGAGGTGTACCTGGGGGTCGAGCCCACGATCGACCTCTGGGCGTGCTTCTTGTCCCTAAAGCAGCAGGGCCCGTCGGCCGGAGAGTTCGCTGACTGCGGCGCCGCCGTCATGTTGAAGCGGTCAGGGGCGGACTTCCCCAAGATCCCGCTGGAGGATTCTGCCAAGAAGTGGCAGAACTCCTTCTTCTACGTCCGCAACTTGGGTGCGGACATCAATCTTCCGCCCTTCGCCATCATGCCGCCGCGGGCGAAGATGAATTGGGGCTACTCGCTCAGGCGCCCGTCGTAGGAGATTCTCAATCTCTGTAGGAGGGTGACTGTGATGAGGACGCGGGAGGAGCTCTCCGGCAACGACCTCATCGCCGCATTCATCATGTGCCGGGTCCTCCCGCTGCAGAGGCGCTCCTGCCTCATTGGCGAGATGGTCGGCCTTCAAGACCCCAACCGCATGGGGTCGGCGCGGCTGACGGCGGAGCAGATCGCGCGCCGCGTGAACGACATCTCCAAGGCCAACCTTGGGGAGGACTCGCGGTTCGGCAAGGTGCCGTACAGGGAGTCGAACCCGGCGCCACAGGTGAGTGTCTGGTCACCTTACTTTGCTGCTGTGCACCTCCTCGTCCGTCCTAACGCGACGCGGGAGGTGCTTCTGAACACGACCCGACATCCTTACGCCCGGGCTCCATCGCAGGTGGCGCCGGTGGCGCCAGAGGGGCCCGCGGCACATGGTGGGGAGGAGGAAGCCGAGGCCGACGCCGGCGCTGGGCATCGCGCGGGTAAGTCTTGTATTTTCTTCATGTATCTTGAGTTGTTGGCGCAGTGGCGTTGGGCGGGGGAGGCAGCGATGCGGGCAGAGCCGGGTCGTCGCTTGGGGCGGTGCCGAGCCGCCTGCACGAGAAGGACATCGTCGCGCCGTGACCCCGGGCCCTAAAGCGCACGGCAGACCCAGCCGGAGTCGGGAGGCCGGCCAAGAGGAACCGCGGCGCTGGGCATGGGAGGCCAACCCCGGTCCCAGTCTTGTCGGGGTAAGCTTCATCTCCTGTACGCGTCCGGACTTGTCATGCCGGCCTTGTTTCTTTTTTGCTCATTCTGTCTTCTTCCTCTTTAGGTCGCCAATTGTGTTGGTGAGGGCGGCGGCGGCCGCCGCGGCCGCTGAAGGGACCGCGTTCCGCAGGAGCCGGTCCGACCTCGTCGACCAGGGCGAGGCAGAGGGATGGGCCGACTCAGACATCTGCCTGGACCCGGACGACGCCGAGGGCTTGGCCTGGCGGGACAGGATCAGGGCCGAGGCAGAGCTGGAGGTGGCGTCGGTCCGGGCTTGGACCGACGCGGCGGCAGTATGGGCGCGAGTCGGCGTGGAGCCGGCCTGGCGCGAGATGCTGGAGGGCACGGTGGTGGCGGCGACGGTCTTCGAGCCGTCGTCGGCGAGGGAGCACAGCCTCGAGGGCCGGGTTGAGGTGGTAGTCTTCGACCCGGAGGTCATGGAGGTGGAGGACGATACCCCGCCGCGGGTCGACGTCGTTGAGCGAGTGGGGGCTAATGGCGGTGGAGGCGGTGCCGCCTTGGAGGAGGCACTGTGGGCGGCGGCGCATGAGGCGCCGCCGGTGTTGGAGGAGGCACCGTGGGCGGTGGTGCCAGAGGCCGCCCCTGCAGCCGGACCGGTGGTGGCGCAGCACACCGTTCCGGCGTCCGGACCAGAGGCGGTGACGCAGGGAGTCCCGGCGTCCGGTTCATTGACGGTGCTGGAGAGGACGTCGGAGGAGTTGCCGGCCGCGTCAGGAGCGGCCAGCGGGGAGCACGCCTTGGTGCTCCGGCAGGGAGGACGCCGGGGAGCCACGCCACAGCTGGCGCAGAGCGGGGGCGTCGTGGTCTTCGGTCCTCAGACCCAGGAGGAGGCGGCGATGGACGCCGTCAGCCGCCACCTGCGCGGCCGGACGGACCGGCTCGAGGCCTTTGTCCAGGCCGAGGTGGAGCGGACGCGTGACCTGGAGCGCGCCGTTCTGTTAAGCTTCTTCTTTTTCGCGATTTCTTCTTCGTGGGGGCGCGCCAGCACACCCACTGGGTGTAGCCCCCGAGATTCGGGCCAACTACGCAGTAGTTTGGTCGAATCTTTGGAGTGTTGGCCTTGTTCTGATTTCTGCTCTCTTCAGCAACTCGACGCCTACTGGGTCGGCGCCTTCAACCATCTCCCGGGCAAGTACCGGGAGCTCAAGGAGAAGCTCGCCGTTAAGGAGGAGGAGCTTCGCTTCACCGCATGTATCTTCGTGCTCTTTTCTAGTGGGGGCGCGCTAGCACCCACAGGGTGTAGCCCCCGAGATTCGGGCCAACTGTGTAATAGTTGGGCCAAATCTTAAATCTTGCTTTCTTGTTTGCTGAACTCTTCTTTTTCGCAGCCGAGGTGCTATCCTGGCGGACTCATCTGCTCCGGGCTGGTCACCACTATGACCGGCTCGTTGTCGACACCGGCCGCCTTGGCGTCGAGTTGGCGAAGGCGAGGGCAGAGGCGGCTGCGGCCCGGCGGTCTCTCGACGAGGCCAACCACCTGCATGAGCAGCTGGCGGGTCACAAGAGCTGCCTCAAGGCCGAGGTGGAGCTTCTTAAGGCGGAAGCTGCCAAGGCAGTGGAGGCGCAGCAGGCCCTGGTCGAGGCGGACCAGTAGCGCGGCTGGCTGGCTGACGAAAAGGGCCGCTCCAGGCCGAGGTGGATCACCTATGGGAGCAGGTTACCGCGGCTGAGGGGGCCCGGCAGGACGAGGCCCGTTGTCGCGAGGCGGCCGAGAAGGCGATCGATGACAAGGACGCTGAACTGAAAGCGGCCCTTGCCAAGGTGGCCTATCTGGAGAAGGCGCTCCAGGAGCGCGACTGCGCCATTTAACGGGAGCGGTGTGGTACGTTGCTCGAAGTGCAACACCTGGAAGAGTCCTTCTCCAGTAAGTGCTTTTCTTGTTTTTGCCGGGTCGGGGTCCGGCCTTTTGTCCTTGTTGTCCTTCTTCTGATGTGCTTCATCTTTTGTGGCACGAGCCTTCCCGGAGATGCAACGACTGGTGGAGGAAGCCGTCCGCTTTCAGTGTGACCCGACCGGAGTCATTGGATCTGGAACGGACCCGCGGGTGGCGTGGACCTTCCCGGAAATCGTCGCCGCTGCTGAGGCCTGCCTGCAGGTCTTGGGGATGCATATGGGGCGGATGTACGAGGCCGACACCGCGATGGCGGCCCTTTGGCCGGACTCTGTCGAGCCCAGCAGCTTTATGCGCCTGGCGCGTTGGTTGGAGATGGGGCCGGACCGGCTTGGCGAGTGGCACGTTGATACGTCCATTTTGCATCATGCTTTTATATCAATATTTATTGCATTATGGGCTGTTATTACACATCATATATCAATACTTATGGTTATTCTCTCTTATTTTATAAGGTTTACCATGAAGAGGGGGAATGCTGGCAGCTGGAATTCTGGCTGGAAAAGGAGCAAACATTGGAAACCTATTCTGCACTGCTCCAAAAGACCTGAGACTCCACGAAACTTATTTTTGGATTTAATAAGAATTATTGAGCAGAAGAAACACCTCAGGGGGCCCACACCCTGTCCAGGAGGGTGGGGCCGCGCCCACCCCTACTAAGCGTGCCCCTGTCTCCTGGGCCCCCTGGTGGCCCCCCGGTGTCCATCTTCTCCTATATGAAGGGTTTATCCTGGAAAAAATCGTGGGCAAGCTTACGGGACAAAATTCCGCCGCCACGAGGCGGAACCTTGGCGGAACCAATCTAGAGCTCCGGCAGAGCTGTTCTGCCAGGGACGCTTCCCTCCGGGAGGGGGAAATCATCACCATCGTCATCACCAACGATCCTCCCACCGGGAGAGGGTCAATCTCCATCAACATCTTCACCAGCACCATCTCCTCTCAAACCCTAGTTCATCTCTTGTATCCAACCTTGTATCCAAAACTACAAATTGGTGCCTGTGGGTTGCTAGTAGTGTTGATTACTCCTTGTAGTTGATACTTATTGGTTTACTTGGTGGAAGATCATATGTTCAGATCCTTAATGCATATTATTACACCTCTGATTATGAACATGAATATGCTTTGTGAGTAGTTACGTTTGTTCCTGAGGACATGGGTGAAGTCTTGCTATTAGTAGTCATGTGAATTTGGTATTCGTTCGATATTTTGATGAGATGTATGTTGTCTTTCCTCTAGTGGTGTTATGTGAACGTCGACTACATGACACTTCACCATTATTTGGGCCTAGAGGATGGCATTGGGAAGTGATAAGTAGATGATGGGTTGCTAGAGTGACAGAAGCTTACACCCTAGTTTATGCGTTGCTTCGTAAGGGGCTGATTTGGATCCATATGTTTAATGTCGTGGTTAGGTTTACCTTAATCCTTTTGTTGTAGTTGCGGATGCTTGCAATAGGGGTTAATCATAAGTGAGATGCTTGTCCAAGTAAGGACAGTACACAAGCACCGGTCCACCCACATATCAAATTATCAAAGTACCGAACGTGAATCATATGAGTGTGATGAAACTAGCTTGACGATAATTCCCATGTGTCCTCGGGAGCGCTTTTCTCATTATAAGAAATTGTCCAGGCTTGTCCTTTGCTACAAAAATTATTGGGCCACCTTGCTGCACCTTATTTACTTTTATTGCTTGTTACTCGTTACAATTTATCTTATCACAAAACTATCTATTACTTACAATTTCAGTGCTTGCAGAGAAAACCTTATTGAAAACCGCCTATCATTTCCTTCTGCTCCTTGTTGGGTAAGACAGTCTTACTTATCGAAAGGACTACGATAGATCCCCTACACTTGTGGGTCATCAAGACTCTTTTCTGGCGCCGTTGCCGGAGAGTGTAGCGCTTTTGGTGAGTGGAACTTGGTAAGGAAACATTTATATAGTGTGCTGAAATTTTCTGTTACTTGTTACTATGGAAACTAATCCTTTGAGGGGCTTGTTCGGGGCATCTTCTCCCTGACCAGTAGAGCAAAGAGTTGCTCGTCAACCTACTAAACCTACTGAAAATGTTCACTTTGAAATTCCTTCGGGTATGATAGAGAAACTGCTAGCTAATCCATTTGCAGGAGATGGAACATTGCATCCCGATTTACACCTTATCTTTGTGGATGAAGTTTGTGGATTATTTAAGCTTGCAGGTATTCCTGATGATGTTGTCAAAAGGAAGGTCTTCTCTTTATCTTTGAAGGGAGATGCATTGACATGGTTTAGGCTATGTGATGATACGGGATCTTGGAATTATAAACGATTGAAGTTGGAATTTCACCAGAAGTTCTACCCTATGCATCTTGTTCATCGTGATCGTAATTACATATATAATTTCTGGCCTCGCGAAGGAGAAAGCATCGCTCAAGCTTGGGGGAGGCTTAAGTCAATGTTATATTCATGCACCAATCATGAGCTCTCTAGAGAAATGATTATTCAAAAATTTTATGCTCGGCTTTCTCTCAATGATCGCACCATGCTCGATACTTCCTGCGCTGGTTCTTATATGCTGAAGACTATTGAATTCAAATGGGACTTATTGGAAAGAATTAAACGCAACTCTGAAGATTGGGGTTCCAACGTTGGTAAGGAGTCAGGTATGACACCTAAGTTTGATTGTGTTAAATATTTTATGGATACCGATGTTTTTCGTGGATTTAGCGCTAAATATGGACTTGACTCTAAGATAGTAGCTTCTTTCTGTGAATCTTTTGCTACTCACGTTGATCTCCCTAAGGAGAAGTGGTTTAAATATAATCCTCCCATTGAAGTAAAAGTAGTTGCACCTATTACAGTTGAAGAAAAGACTATCACTTATAGTGATCCTATTGTTCCTACTACTTATGTTGAGAAACCACCTTTTCCTGTTAGGATAAAGGATTATGCTAAAACTTCGAGTGTTGTTCGTAAGATTAATACTAGAACTTATACACCTCCCGAGCAAATTAAAGTTGAACCTAGTATTGCTATGGTTAAAGATCTCTTGGATGATAATTTAGATGGGCATGTTATTTACTTCTGCGGTGAAACTTCTAATATTGTTAAACCAGATGCCAAAACACATAGACCTGTCGTTGGCATGCCTGTTATTTCTGTTAAAATAGGAGATCATTGTTATCATGGCTTATGTGATATGGGTGCTAGTGCTAGTGCAATACCCTATGATTTATATAAAGAAATTATGCATGACACTGCACCCGTTGAATTGGAAGGTATTGATGTTACTATCAAGCTTGCTAATAGAGATACTATTTAACCAATTGGGATTGTTAGGGATGTTGAAGTCTTGTGTGGGAAGGTTAAATACCCTGCTGATTTTCTTGTTCTTAGTTCCCCACAAGATGACTTTTGTCCCATTATATTTGGTAGACCCTTCTTGAACACTGTTAAAGCTAAGATTGATTGTGAAAAGGATGTTGTTACGGTTGGCTTGGATGATATGACTCATGAGTTTAATTTTGCTAAATTTCGTAGACAACCCCGTGGTAAAGAATTACCTAGTAAACATGAAATAATTGGTCTTGCTTCTATTGCCGTACCCCCTACTGATCCGTTAGAACAATATTTGTTAGACCATGAAAATGATATGTTTATGAAAGAAAGAAGGGAAATAGATGAAGTATTCCTTAAACAGGAACCTATTCTGAAACATAACCTTCCCGTTGAAATTCTAGGGGATCCCCCTCCACCCAAGGGTGATCCCGTGTTTTAGCTAAAACCATTACCTAATAATCTTAAGTATGTTTATCTTGATGAAAAGAAAATATATCCTGTTATTATTAGTGCTAACCTTTCAGAGCGGGAAGAGGAAAGATTATTGAAAACTCTGAAGAAGCACCGCGCTGCTATTGGACATACTCTGGATGATCTCAAGGGCATTAGTCCCACGTTATGTCAACATAAAATTAAAGTGGAGGAAGGTGCCAAACCGGTTAGAGATCCTCAACAACGACTGAATCCCAAGATGAAAGAAGTGGTAAGAAAGGAGATATAATTTATCCCGTTGCTGATAGTGAATGCGTAAGCCCTGTCCATTGTGTCCCTAAAAAGGGAGGTATTACTGTTGTTCCTAATGATAAAGATGAATTGATTCTGCAAAGAATTATTACAGGTTATAGGATGGTAATTGATTTCTGTAAATTAAATAAATCTACTAAGAAAGATCATTACCCTTTACCTTTTATTGATCAAATGCTAGAAAGACTATCCAAACATACACATTTCTGCTTTCTAGATGGATATTCTGGTTTCTCTCAAATACCTGTGTCGGCGGAAGATCAATCAAAAACTACTTTTACTTGCCCTTTCGGTACTTTTCCCTATAGACGTATGCCTTTTGGTTTATGTAATGCACCTGCTACCTTTCAAAGATGTATGATGGCTATATTCTCTGACTTTTGTGAAATGATTTGTGAGGTATTCATGGATGACTTCTCCGTTTATGGATCCTCTTTTGATGATTGCTTGAGCAACCTTGATCGAGTTTTGCAGAGATGCGAAGACACTAGTCTCGTCTTGAATTGGTAAAAGTGCCACTTTATGGTTAATGAAGGCATTGTCTTGGGGCACGAGATCTCCGAGAGAGGTATTGAAGTTGACAAAGCTAAAGTTGATGCTATTGAAAAGATGCCATGTCCCAAGGACATAAAAGGTATAAGAAGTTTCCTTGGTCATGCCGGTTTTTATAGGAGGTTCATTAAGGACTTTTCTAAAATCTCTAGGCCTCTAACTAATTTATTGCAAAAAGATATTCCTTTTGTCTTTGATGATGATTGTGTAGAAGCATTTGAAATACTTAAGAAATCTTTGATCACTGCACCTATTGTTCAGCCACCTAATTGGAATTTACCTTTTGAAATTATGTGTGATGCTAGTGATTATGCTGTAGGTGTTGTTCTAGGGCAAAGAGTTGATAAGAAATTAAATGTTATCCAGTATGCCAGTAAGACTCTTGATACTGCCCAGAGAAATTATGCTACTACTGAAAAAGAATTCTTAGCAGTAGTGTTTGCATGTGATAAGTTCAGACCTTATATTGTTGATTCCAAAGTTACTATTCACACTGATCACGCTGCTGTTAAATATCTTATGGAAAATAAAGATATTAAGCCTAGACTCATTAGACGAGTTCTCTTACTCCAAGAATTTGACTTGCATATTATTGATAGAAAGGGAGTTGAGAACCCCGTTGCAGACAACTTGTCTAGGTTAGAGAATGTTCTTGATGACCCACTACCTATTGATGATAGCTTTCCCGATGAACAATTAGCGGTCGTTAATGCTTCTCGTACTGCTCCTTGGTATGATGATTATGCTAATTACATTGTTGCTAAATTTATACCACCTAGCTTCACATACCAGCAAAAGAAAAAGTTCTTTTATGCTTTAAGACATTACTTCTGGGATGACCCACACCTTTATAAAGAAGGAGTAGATGGTATTATTAGACGTTGTGTACCTGAGCATGAACAGGAACATATCCTACGCAAGTGTCACTTTGAATCATATGGAGGACACCACGTTGGAGACAGAACTGCTCACAAGGTATTGCAATCTGGTTTTTATTGGCCTACTCTCTTCAAAGATGCTCGTAAGTTTGTCTTGTCTTGTGATGAATGTCAAAGAATTGGTAATATTAGTAGACGTCAAGAAATGCCTATGAATTATTCTCTTGTTATTGAACCATTTGATGTTTGGGGCTTTGATTATATGGGACCTTTTCCTGCCTCTAATGGTTACACACATATTTTAGTTGCTGTTGATTATGTTACTAAGTGGGTAGAAGCTATTCCAACTAGTAGTGCTGATCATAACACTTCTATTAAAATGCTTAAAGAAGTTATTTTTCCGAGGTTTGGAGTCCCTAGATATCTTATGACTGATGGTGGTTCACATTTTATTCATGGCGCTTTCCGTAAGATGCTTGCTAAGTACGATGTTAATCATAGAATCACATCTCCTTATCACCCACAGTCTAGTGGTCAAGTAGAGTTGAGCAATAGAGAGCTCAAATTAATTTTGCAAAAGACTGTTAATAGATATAGGAAGAATGCATTATGGGCTTATAGAACTACATATAAAAATCCTATGGGTATGTCTCCATATAAGATGGTTTATGGAAAATCTTGTCATTTACCTCTAGAACTTGAACATAAAGCATATTGGGCTATCAAAGAGCTCAACTATGACTTCAAACTTGCCGGTGAGAAGAGGTTGTTTGATATTAGCTCACTTGATGAATGGAGAACCCAAGCCTATGAGAATGCCAAGCTATTCAAAGAAAAAGTCAAACGCTGGCATGACAAAGGGATACAAAAGCGTGAGTTTAACGTAGGTGATTATGTGTTATTATTAAACTCTCGTTTAAGATTTTTTGCAGGAAAACTTCTCTCTAAATGGGAAGGTCCTTACGTTATCGAGGAGGTCTATCGTTCTGGTGCCATAAAAATCAACAACTTCGAAGGCACAAGTCCAAGGGTGGTGAACGGTCAAAGAATTAAACATTATATTTCAAGTAATCATATCAATGTTGAAATAATATTATTGAAACCGCAACCCCGGAGGAATACATAAGGGACACTTTCCAGAACGTTCCAGACTCCGAAAAGGAATAGGTATGTGGTACGGTAAGTAAACCGACTCCAAAACAATTCTAAAGGCAATTTTTATCAGTTTTGGAATATTTAAGAATTTTAGGAAGAAAGAAGCAGTCCGGGAAGGACACGAGGCCTCCACGAGAGTGGAGGGCGCGCCCACCCCTACTAGGCGCGCCCCCTGTCTCGTGGACACCTCGTGCGCCTCCCGGACTCCGTTTTCTTGCACATTACGTATTTTGATCAGTAAAAATTCATTATATAATCTCCCGGAAGTTTTGACCATTGTATTACGCAAATATCCTCTGTTTTCGTTTCGAGTTGTCCCTGTTGCAGATTTAGAGCAAGTTGTCTTCTCAAGAGTCAATCGGGGAAAGTCGGGTGTCTCACTCGACACTAGGTCCAAGAGCAAAAGGCGATGTTTATCACTTTGGACCATCGACGGAGGACGAGATGGAGGCCGACTTGAAAAGGATAGATGCCATGGAGTAAGATCAAGAGGTCACCTCTCGTCTCCAAGCAGAATTCACGATGGGGGAACTACATAGCTCGGCTATTCCAAATTCGGTCATTCCTTCCAACTTTAGATTCCTTTCTTATGAAAATATGAAAAAGAGCATCACTTGTTCTCCAGAAGCTATGCAGCATCCTTGGGTAAAAGGAGCTTTAGCCGTTACTGGCAAGCTCCGCAAAGAAATTATGGGCCTCAAGCAACAAGTCAATAAGCTCGAGGAGGAGAATCGTATCCTGAGGGGCATCATTGCCAAGAAGGTCATAACACCAACCGTGAAGAAGGAGACATAATCACATGGGTATGGGCACTCCCCTTGGCAACTGCCAAGCTTGGGGGAGGTACCCCGGTATCGTATCACCATCACACTCCTATCTTTACCGTTTTATTTAGTTCGATCCTTTTTAGTAGTATCTTAATCTAGTAGATTGAAGTTTTGATATCAAGTAGCTTCTAGTTTTGCTTTGTGATCTCTTTATGTAATCGAGTCCGTGAGCTATCTATAATAAAGATTAGTGTTGAGTCAAGGGCTTTGCTTTCTTATGATCTTGAGAAAAATAGAAAGAATAAAAAGAATAAAAGAGTTCATATTGATCTTATGGATAGTAATAACTTCACACATAGAAAGTATGAGGCATAAAAGTTGTTGAGAGTTGATAAACATAGTTTTGGTCATCGTTGCAATTAATAGAAGTAATAAGGAAAGAGAGGTTTCACATATAAATACACTATCTTGGACATCTTTTATGATTGTGAGCACTCATTAAGTATGACATGCTAAAAGAGTCGACGTTGGACATGGAAGACAACGTAATGGTTTATCTTTTCTCACATCTCAGTTAAAGTATATTGTCATTGACCTTCCGAACATGTTGAGCTTGCCTTTCACCCTCATGCTAGCCAAATTCCTAGCACTAAGTAGAGATACTACTTGTGCTTCCAAATATCCTTAAACCCAGTTTTGCCATGAGAGTCCACCATATCTACCTATGGATTGAGTAAGATCCTTCAAGTAAGTTGCCATCGGTGCAAGCAATAAAAATTGCTCTCTAAATATGCATGACTTATTAGTGCGGAGAAAATATGCTTTATATGATCTTGTTATGGAAGCAATAAAAGCGACGAACTGCACAATAAAGGTCCATACACAAGTGGAAATATAAAGTGACCTCATGTCCATATTTTACTTTTATCGCCACCTCTATCTCTAAACATGTGGACATATTTTTTGATTTCGGCTTCCGCTTGAGGACAAGCGAGGTCTAAGCTTGGGGGAGTTGATACGTCCATTTTGCATCATGCTTTTATATCAATATTTATTGCATTATGGGTTGTTATTACACATGTTGAGCTTGCCTTTCCCCCTCATGCTAGCCAAATTCCTAGCACTAAGCAGAGATACTACTTGTGCTTCCAAATATCCTTAAACCCAGGTTTGCCATGAGAGTCCACCATATCTACCTATGGATTGAGTAAGATCCTTCAAGTAAGTTGTCATCGGTGCAAGCAATAAAAATTGCTCTCTAAATATGCATGACTTATTAGTGCCGAGAAAATAAGCTTTATACGATCTTGTTATGGAAGCAATAAAAGTGACGGACTGCACAATAAAGGTCCATACACAAGTGGCAATATAAAGTGACGTTCTTTCGTACTAAGATTTTGTGTATCCAACCCTAAAAGCGCATGACAATCTCTGCTTCCCTCTGCGAAGGGCCTATCTTTTACTTTATGTTTCTACTTTATGTTTTTACTTTATGCTTGAGTCAAGGTGACCTTCACCTTTCCCTTTTTCATTTTATCCTTTGGCAAGCTCCTCGTGTTTGAAAGATCATGATACATATATCCAATTGGATGTTCATTAGCATGGACTATTATTGTTGACATCATATAAAGGTGAATACGTTGGGAGGCAACACAATAAGCCCCTATCTTTCTCAGTGTCCGACTGAAACTCCATAACCACAAGTATTGCGTGAGTGTTAGCAATTGTAGAAGATTATATGATAGTTGAGTATGTGGACTTGCTGAAAAGCTCTATTCTTGACTCTTTGTGATGTTACGATAAATTGCAATTGCTTCAATGACTGAGATTATAGTTTGTTAGATTTCAATGAAGTTTCTAAACCATACTTGACATTGTGAATTGGTTGTTACTTGAGCATAAGAATTCATATGACAAAATATATATATGTTGTTGTTATAAGAATGATCATGATGCCCTCATGTCCGTATTTTATTTTTATCGACACCTCTATCTCTAAACATGTGGACATATTTTTCAATTTCGGCTTCTGCTTGAGGACAAGCGAGGTCTAAGCTTGTGGGAGTTGATACGTCCATTTTGCATCATGATTTTATATCAATATTTATTGCATTATGGGCTGTTATTACACATTATATATCAATACTTATGGTTATTCTCTCTTATTTTATAAGGTTTACCATGAAGAGGGGGAATGCCGGCAGCTGGAATTCTGGCTGGAAAAGGAGCAAACATTGGAAACCTATTCTGCACTGCTCCAAAAGACCTGAGACTCCAAGAAACTTATTTTTGGATTTAATAAGAATTATTGAGCGGAAGAAACACCTCAGGGGGCCCACACCCTATCCAGGAGGGTGGGGGGCGCACCCACCCCTACTGGGCGCGCCCCCTGTCTCCTGGCCCCCTGGTGGCCCCCCGGTGTCCATCTTCTGCTATATGAAGGGTTTTATCCTGGAAAAAATTGCGGGCAAGCTTAGGGGACGAAACTCCGCCGCCACGAGGCGGAACCTTGGCGGAACCAATCTAGAGCTCCGGCAGAGCTGTTCTGCCGGGGACACTTCCCTCCGGGAGGGGGAAATCATCACCATCGTCATCACTAACGATCCTCCCACCAGGAGAGGGTCAATCTCCATCAACATCACCAGCACCATCTCCTCTCAAACCCTAGTTCATCTCTTGTATCCAACCTTGTATCCAAAACCACAAATTGGTACCTGTGGGTTGCTAGTAGTGTTGATTACTCCTTGTAGTTGATACTTATTGGTTTACTTGATGGAAGATCATATGTTCAGATCCTTAATGCATATTATTACACCTCTGATTATGAACATGAAGATGCTTTGTGAGTAGTTACGTTTGTTCCTGAGGACATGTGTGAAGTCTTGCTATTAGTAGTCATGTGAATTTGGTATTCGTTCGATATTTTGATGAGATGTATGTTGTCTTTCCTCTAGTGGTGTTATGTGAACGTCGACTACGTGACACTTCACCATTATTTGGGCCTAGAGGAAGGCATTGGGAAGTAATAAGTACATGATGAGTTGCTAGAGTGACAGAAGCTTAAACCCTAGTTTATGCGTTGCTTCGTAAGGGGCTGATTTGGATCCATATGTTTAATGTTGTGGTTAGGTTTACTTTAATACTTTTGTTGTAGTTGCGGATGCTTGCAATAGGGGTTAATCATAAGTGGGATGCTTATCCAAGTAAGGACAGTACCCAAGCACCGGTCCACCCACATATCAAATTATCAAAGTACCGAACGCGAATCATATGAGTGTGATGAAACTAGCTTGACGATAATTCCCATGTGTCCTCGGGAGCACTTTTATCATTATAAGAAATTGTCCAGGCTTGTCCTTTGCTACAAAAAGGATTGGGCCACCTTGCTGCACCTTATTTACTTTTATTGCTTGTTACTCGTTACAATTTATCTTATCACAAAACTATCTATTACTTACAATTTCAGTGCTTGCAGAGAAAACCTTACTGAAAACCACTTATCATTTCCTTCTGCTCCTCGTTGGGTTCGACACTCTTACTTATCGAAAGGACTATGATAGATCCCCTACACTTGTGGGTCATCACGCGTCTCCGCCGCTCGTGCCGGCGCTGAGATGGCGCTCCGGTTTGCGCTGTCTTGGCATCCAGACCTGCAGCTGGACGCGCTGATGGGCCAACGGGCCGGCTCGGAGCAGTTGTTGCAGGAGCAAGCCGGCCGGATTGCCTCCCGGGCCAGATACATTGCCGAGTTCGCCTTTCACGACGAGTTCCACCCAGAGCGGATGGAAGACGGCAGGGTCATGGATGGCGACGACTACGGCCTGCTTCTTCATGATCCGGAGGGGAGCTCGGAGGAGACGGGTGTCTACCGCCATGGGGGTGCCGAGGAAGACACCGGCGCCTCGCTGGACCCGGAGGCCGCCAGGGGAGAGCCGTCGACACCACGACGCGGTGCTGGAGATGCTTGAGACATTCTTAGTGGAATTTGTTAAGTAGCAGGTCCACCCACCCACTGGTGGTTTTAGGGTGTAATGAACTCGGGCCGTGGGCCTTTTTAAATATTTATGTGTAAATGTCGTGAGTGTTTTTGCTTTTACCTTCCGTTTTTTGGACCGCTTTCTTGCGCTTCTCCTTTCTCAAACTTCCCCCCGCGAGTCAGACGGCTGAGGCTCCGGTCCATGACAAGGAGTTTGGTTCTTCGAGAGGAGCGTGCAGGACTTGGGTTTTTCAAAACGTTGAGCGCGAGCAAAACACCCACTTGGCCGGCTGGCGGCAACCCGGCGAAGCCGGTTGGCGAGCAGCCGGTCGTGCGGCTGTTTATTTTCTGAGCGGCGGGCCGGGTTGATCGACTCGGCGGCCTTTGCCTTAGCGTTTGAAGCGTGAAGGAGCTTTGGCCTGTTGTGCTTGCCAGCCGACAGCCGAAGCCGGATCTGTGGCTTTAGGGCGAAGTTGGGGACCGCGACATCCTTACTGTATCAGGAATCACCAAGTAAGGCATGGTGGCGATCGAGCCGGCCAGCCCCCGAGCCCCTGGGTCGAGCTGGTCGGACCGGTGGCCGGGTTCAGTGGCATAGTGATGCGAGAAAGTAGGGACACAATAAATTGGTCAAAAAAAGGCAGCCCCGTTTGGGAACCCCATAGTTTCATGCGTTTACAAATGGCGATGATACATACACTCGTGCAGCTAACTGTAAAACGGACGGAGGAGTTCCGCGTTCCACGGCCGGGTCGTTTCTTTGCCGGCGGTGTCTCTCTTGCGCTTCTTTGACCTGCGTGTGTCGATGAGGTAGTAGGCGTTGAAACCGCGCAAGGCCCTGCTCACGATGAAAGGGCCCTCCCATGGAGGGGATAGCTTGTGCTGGCCTACTTGCTCTTGGACGAGTCGGAGGACGAGGTTGCCCTCGCGGAACGCGAGGGGTTTGATCTTCTTGCTGTGGTAGTGCCGCAGGCCTTGCTGGTAGATGGCCGAACGGCTGAGCGCCAGGAGGCCTGCTTCTTCGAGCAGGTCTACGCCGTCTTCTCTGGCTTTGGCTTCGATGTACATCACGACGCGCGGCGAGTCAAACTTGACGTCGGTCGGGATGACGGCTTCGGCTCCATAGACGAGGAAGAACGGGGTGAACCCGGTCGACCAATTCGGCATAGTGCGGAGACTCTAGAGAACGGCCGACAACTCGTCGACTCAGTTGCCGGGTGAGCGAATGAGTGGCTCAACGAGTCGCGGCTTGACGCCGGATAGGATGAGTCCGTTGGCCCGCGCAACCTACCCGTTGGACTGCGGATGTGCAACGGAGGCCAGGTCGAGGCGGATGCCGGAGACGGAGCAGTATTGCTCGAGCGCGCCCTTGGCGAAGTTGGTGCCGTTGTCCGTGATGATGTTGTTCGGCATGTGATACGTCTCCAACGTATCTATAATTTTTGATTGCTCCATGCTACTTTATCTACTGTTTTAGGAAATATTGGGCTTTATTATCCACTTTTATATTATTTTTGGGACTAACCTATTAACCGGAGGCCCAGCCCAGATTTGATGTTTTATGCCTATTTCAGTGTTTCAAGGAAAAGGAATATCAGACGGAGTCAAAACAGAACGAAATCAACTGGAGAAGTTAATTTTGGAAGGAAACCCACCTGTTAGACTTGGAGTGCACATCAGGGGAGTCCCGGGCTGCCCACGAGGGTGGGGGGGGGCACGCCCATCCCCCTAGGGTGGCCCCTGCCTGGTGAGCACCCCGGAGGTCCACCGACGTACCCCTTGCACCCATATATACCTACGTACCCTAAAACTTCCAGAACAGAAGATAGATCGGGAGCTCCGCCGCTGCAAGCCTCTGTAGCCACCAAAAACCTCTCGGGAGCCCGTTTCGGCACCCTGCCGGAGGGGGAACCCATCACCGGTGGCCATCTTCATCATCCCGGCGCTATCCATGACAAGGAGGGAGTAGTTCACCCTCAGGGCTTAGGGTATGTACCAGTAGCTATGTGTTTGATCTCTCTCTCTCTCGTGTTCTCTACCGTGTTCCCTCTGTGGCACGATCTTGATGTATCCCGAGCTTTTCTATTGTAGTTGGATCTTATGATGTTTCTCCCCCTCTACTCTCTTGTGATGAATTGAGTTTGCCCTTTGAAGTTATCTTATCGGATTGAGCCTTTTATGAGAACACTTGATGTATGTCTTGGTGATCAACTTGCGGGTTTCGTGACATTGGGAACCTATGCATAGGGGTTGGCACACGTTCTTGACTCTCCGGTAGTAGCTTTGGGTCACTCTTTGAAGTACTTTTATGTTGGTTGGATGAATCTAAGATTGTGTGACGCATATCGTATAATCATACCCACAGATACTTGAGGTGAAAATGGAGTATCTAGGTGACATTAGGGTTTTGGTTGATTTGTGTCTTAAGGTGTTATTCTAGTACGAACTCTTTTATAGATCGATCCGAAAGAATAACTTTGAGGTGGATTCGTACCCTACCATAATCTCTACATTTGTTCTCCGCTATTAGTGGCTTTGGAGTGACTCTTTGTTGCATGTTGAGGGCTTGTTATATGATCTATCTATGTTATTATTGTTGAGAGAACTTGCACTAGTGAAAGTATGAACCCTAGGCCTTGTTTCCTATCATTGCAATACCATTTGTGCTCACTTTTATCGCTCATTACCTTGCTGTTTTTATTATTTCAGATTACAAAAACCTTTATCTACCCTCCATATTGCACTTGTATCACCATCTCTTTGCCGAACTAGTGCACCTATACAATTTGCCATTGTATTGGGTGTGTTGGGGACACAAGAGACTCTTTGTTATTTGGTTGCAGGGTTGTTTGAGAGAGACCATCTTCATCCCACGCCTCCCACGGATTGATAAACCGTAGGTCATCCACTTGAGGGAAATTTGCTACTGTCCTACAAAACACTGCGCTTGGAGGCTCAACACGAGTCTACAAGAAGAAGGTTGCATAGTAGACATCAAGCTCTTTTCTGGCATCGTTGCCAAGGAGGTTAGTGCTTGAAGGTATATCTTTAGATCTTATAATCGAATCTTTTACTTTCTTGTTTTATCACTAGTTTAGTTTATAAAAGAAAAATACAAAAAAATGGAATTGAGGTTGCCTCATATGCTCTTCATCTTTTTAATGTCTTTCGTGAGTATGATGGAAAGGAAAATTGTGCCAAAGTGTTAAAAGAAGAATGCATTAAAATGTTTGGCACTAAATCTTTGAATGATGAGCATGATTGCAATGTTGTTAGTACGAATTCTTTGAATATCCATGATGCTAATGATGATTGCACTAGTGATGATGAAAATGCCTCCTATAAGCATGTCAATTTTTGTGGAGTGGATTGGGCTTGCAAGGACACACCAAATAGGGAAGATAGATATTTCAAGAGGCATAAGTACTTAGAAACTAAATGGTTGCAAGAAAGGCTAGATGCATGTGTTGAAAATTTATTTTTTCTTAGCCATATTTGTGAACTTTGCAATGAACGTGATCATTTTAGTACCCAATGCAAATTGTTTCATGATCGTGTCGTATCCAAAAATTGTGATGACTTGATTTCCCTTGCACATCATAATGAGCTTAGTTTGCTCTTGGGTTATGAAGAAATAAAACGTATAACTAAGACTATTCCAGAATTTGCCCTTGATAGAATTCTTCATTTTGATTTAGAGGATATTTATTTGTATTGTGCGGAGAATTGCACTGCAAATCCTTATATTGCCAATTACCTAAAGAAAAAGAAACAAATAGAAGATGATGAGAATACTAATGAAAGGGAAGAGACTTCCCAATATCTTCCTATTATTTCTCATGATGAATCAGGTAACGAGGAGGAGCTTTCTATTCAACCAATCTCATCAATAAGGAGCTCAAAGAGGAAGGTTGAACCTACACATAATGTGAAGAAGAAAAAGAAAAGAAGGAGAAACAAAGGTAGAAATGTATCCCTCCCAAATGATGTTGCTCCTACTACTCATTGTGATGATGATATTTGCTTTACTATTGGTGCTATCCATATTTTTAATGATGAGAGTGATTATGCTTATGATATGAAAGGGCCCAAGCTTGGGGAAGCTATGTTTGATGAGTATGAAATATTTGAGAATATATTTGCTGAAATTAATGTTTGTCCCAAGCTTGGGGATGCTACGTTTAATGAAGATGATATTTTTAGCATCCCAAGTTTTGATATGCAAAGTTGTTATGATGATAGCATGCCTCCTACCTATGATGATTATATTGATGAAAGTGGGTTCGGAAGAGTGTCAAATTTAGGAAGTAGTGATCCCACTATTTTGGAGGATGTTGAATCTTATTGTGATGAATATGAAAGTGGAATTGGAAGAGTGTCAACTTTATTTAGTGATTCCACTATCATGGAAGAGGTTTCAATCGATTATGATGAGAACAAAGTTGCTACCTATGATGATTATTGTGATAAAACTTATTCTATAAAAAGTAGTGATGATTATATTTATAAAACTTGTCATGATTATGATTACCCTTTTTCTTAACATTACTCTTTTAATGTGGAAGCAATTTTTAGTGTTCAAGTCTCTTATGATACTCCCACCATTTCGAATGAGAAGAATTTTGCTTATGTGGAGAGTAGTAAATTTTCCATGCTTGTAGATCATGAAAAGAATTATTTAGGTGCTGGTTATATTGTTGAATTCATTCATGATGCTACTGAAAATTATTATGAGAGAGGAATATATGCTTGTAGGAATTGCAATAATGTCAAGTTTCCTCCCTATGTGCTTAAATTCTTGAAGCTATGCTTGTGTTACCTGCCTATGCTAGTTGATTATTGTTCCCATAAGTTGTTTGCTCACAAAATCCCTATGCATAGGAAGTGGGTTAGACTTAAATGTGCTAGTCATATGCTTCATGATGCTCCTGTTATGTTTCAATTCTTATCTTTTATGTGAGCATCATTGTCATCATCACGCCTAGCTAGAAAGGCATTAAAGAAAAGCGCTTGTTGGGAGACAGCCCAATATTTACCCTTACTGTTTTTGTGTTTCCACATGATTATGCTACTGTAGTAATCATTTTTTATAGCTTCTGTTTCAATAAAGTGCCAGGTAGAACCTTTGGGAAGACTTGGGTGAAGTTTATGTGATCTTGCTGTAGAAAACAGAAACTTTTGCGCTCACGAGAATGGCTTCCATTTTTTACTGGAGAGTGACTTTAGGTTGATTCTTTATTCAGATGATTAATAGACAAATTACTCAGGTCCATCAATTTATTTCAGAATTTTTGGGGTTACATAAGTATACGTTTGATACAGATTACTACAGACTGTTCTGTTTTTGACAGATTCTGTTTTCATTGTGTTGTTTGCTTATTTTGATGCATCTATGGCTAGTATTAAGTGGTATGAACCATAGAGATGTTAGAATACAGTATATATTATACCGATATGAATTTATAATGAGTTCATTACAGTACCTAAGTGGTGGTTTTATTTTCTTATACTAACGGAGCTTACGAGTTTTGTTTTAAGTTTTGTGTTGTGAAGTTTTCAAGTTTTGGGTAAAGATTCGATGGACTAGGGAATAAGGAGTGGAAAGATCCTAAGATTGGGGATTCCCAAGGCACCCCAAGGTAATATTCAAGGAAAACCAAGCAACTAACCTTGGGGATGCCCCGGAAGGCATCCCCTCTTTCGTCTTCGTTCATCGGTAGCTTTACTTGGAGCTATATTTTTATTCGCCACATGATATGTTTTTTGCTTGGAGCGTCATTTTATTTTGTTAGTTTTTGCTTGCTGTTAGTTAGAATAATGTTTTGCATCTTTAGTTTCAATAAAAAAGTCAAGGATAGCCTTTGCCATGCTTATTTTGCTAGTATACATGTTGCTGTTTGAAAACAGAAAGTTTACCGCTGTTGCAAAAATTCCCTAGAAAAGTCAGAAAATGGTATAACATTGAATATTTTTGCATATTAAGCTATGATAAATTTATTACATTGGGAATTTTAGTTCATAATTTTTGTAGTCAGGAAAGTATTGTTACTCTTGCATTCTTTACAGACTGTACTGTTTTGGCAGATTGCTGTTATGGTTGCATTGTTTGCATATGTTTGCTTGTTTAATGATTCTATTTGAGGATAGGAGTATTAAATATACAGAGGCATTTAGTATTCAATGTTGAATAATAATTTTAGTAATCTGTTACAGTAGAGGATGATAAGGTTTTGCATTGGTTTATACTAACCTATCTCACGAGTTCTTGTTGAGTTTGTTGTGAATGAAGCTTTTGATAAAAAGAAGAGAAACCATGATATGAGAGGAATTAAGGAGACATAAAAGCTCAAGCTTGGGGATGCCCAAGGCACCCCAAGATAATACTTCAAGAAGTCTCAAGCATCTAAGCTTGGGGATGCCCCGGTAGGCATCCCACCTTTCTTCTTCGGCAATCATTGGTTAGTATCGGTTGAGCCTAAGTTTTTGCTTCTTCACATGAGTTGTGCTATCCTTGCATTGTCATTTATTTTGTTTTGCTTGCTCTTTGAATAAGATACCAAGATATGAAATTCTTTAATGAGAGAGAGCCACACACAAATTGGAATTTGCTAGAATACTCTATGTGCTTCACTTATATCTTTTGAGTGTGATAATTTTTGCTCTAGTGCTTCACTTAGATCTTTTAGAGCACGGTGGTAGATTTGTTTTAAAGAAACTATTGATCTCTCATGCTTCACTTAGATTATTTTGAGAGTCTTCAATAGCATGGTAATTTGCTTAACATTAATATACTTGGTATTCAAGATATGTGAAACTTTCTTTTGAGTGCGTTGAATACTAAGATAAGTTTGATGCTTGATAATTGTTTTGAGATATGGAGGTGATAATATCAAAGTGATGCTAGTTGGGTGATTATGAATTTAAAGAATGCTTGTGTTGAAGTTTGTGATTCCTGTAGCATGCACGTATGGTGAACCGCTTTGTGATGAAGTCGGAGCACAATTTTATTTATTGATTGTCTTCCTTATGAGTGGTAGTCGGGGACGAGCGATGGTCTTTTCCTACCAATCTATCCCCCCTAGGAGTATGCGTGTAGTGCTTTGGTTTTTGATGACTTCTAAATTTTTGCAACAAGTGCATGAGTTCTTTTGATTAATGTTGAGTCCATGGATTATACGCACTCTCACCTTTCCGCCTTTGCTAGCCTTTCTAATACCGCACACTTTTCGCTGGTATCATACACCCACCATATACCTTCCTCAAAACAGCCACCACAACTACCTATCATGGCATTTCCATAGCCATTCCGAGATATATTGCCATGCAACTTTCCACCGTTCCGTTCATATGACACACATTACTTTTGTCATATTGCTTTGTGCATGAACATGTAGTTGACTGTATTTGTGGCAAAGCCACCGTTCATAATTCTTTCATACATGTCACTCTTGATTCATTGCATATCCCAGTACACCGCCGGAGGCATTCATATAGATTCATATTTTGTTCTAAGTATTGAGTTGTAATTGTTGAGTTGTAAGAAAAATAAAATTGTGATGATCATCATTATTAGAGCATTGTCCCAGTGAGGAAAGGATGATGGAGACTATGATTCCCCCATAAGTCGAGATGAGACTCCGGACGAAAAAAAAGAGTGGCTATAAAAAAGAGAGAAAAGGACCAAATAAAAAATAAGGGAAAAAGAGAGAAGGGACAATGCTACTATCCTTTTACCACACTTGTGCTTCAAAGTAGCACCGTGATCTTCATGATAGAGAGTCTCATATGTTGTCACTTTCATATACTAGTGGGAATTTTTCACTATAGAACTTGGCTTGTATATTCCAATGATGGGCTTCCTCAAAAGTGCCCTAGGTCTTCGTGAGCAAGCAAGTTGGATGCACACCCACTTAGTTTCTTTTGTTGAGCTTTCATATACTTATAGCTCTAGTGCATCCGTTGCATGGCAATCCCTACTCACTCACATTGATATATATTGATGGGCATCTCCATAGCCCTTTGATACGCCTAGTTGATGTGAGACTATCTTCTCCTTTTTTGTCTTCTCCACAACCACCATTCTATTCCACCTATAGTGCTATATCCATGGCTCACGCTCATGTATTGCGTGAAAGTTGAAAAAGATTGAGATTATTAAAGTATGAAACAATTGCTTGGCTCGTCATCGGGGTTGTGCATGATTAAATACTTTGTGTGATGAAGATAGAGCTTAGCCAGACTATATGATTTTGTAGGGATGAACTTTCTTTAGCCATGCTATTTTGAGAAGACATGATTGCTTTGATTAGTATGCTTGAAGTATTATTATTTTTATGTCAATATGAACTTTTGTCTTGAATCTTTCGGATCTGAATATTCATACCACAATTAAGAAGATTTACATTGAAATTATGCCAAAGTATCACTCCGCATCAAAAATTCTCTTTTTATCATTTACCTACTCAAGGACGAGTAGGAATTAAGCTTGGGGATGCTTGATACATCTCCAATGTATCTATAATTTTTGATTGCTCCATGCTACTTTATCTACTGTTTTAGGAAATATTGGGCTCTATTATCCACTTTTATATTATTTTTGGGACTAACCTATTAACCGGAGGCCCAACCCAGATTTGCTATTTTATGCATATTTCAGTGTTTCGAGGAAAAGGAATATCAGACGGAGTCAAAACGGAACGAAATCAATTGGAGAAGTTAATTTTGGAAGGAAACCCACCTGTTAGACTTGGAGTGCACGCCAGGGGAGTCCCGGGCTGGCCACGAGGGTGGGGGCGTGCCCACCCCCTAGGGCGCGCCCCCTGCCTCGTGAGCACCCCGGAGGTCCACCGACGTACCCCTTGCACCCATATATACCTACGTACCCTAAAACTTCCAGAACAGAAGATAGATCGGGAGTTCCGCCGCCGCAAGCCTCTGTAGCCACCAAAAACCTCTCGGGAGCACGTTCCGGCACCATGCCGGAGGGGGAACCCATCACCGGTGGCCATCTTCATCATCCCGGCACTCTCCATGACGAGGAGGGAGTAGTTCACCCTCGGGGCTGAGGGTATGTACCAGTAGCTATGTGTTTGATCTTTCTCTCTCTCTCTCTCTCTCTCTCTCTCTCGTGTTCTCTCTATGGCACGATCTTGATGTATCGCGAGCTTTGCTATTATAGTTGGATCTTATGATGTTTCTCCCCCTCTACTCTCTTGTAATGGATTGAGTTTTCCCTTTGAAGTTATCTTATCGGATCGAGTCTTTAAGGATTTGAGAACACTTGATGTATGTCTTGCCGTGCTTATCTGTGGTGACAATGGGATATTCACGTGATTCACTTGATGTATGTTTTGGTGATCAACTTGCGGGTTCCTGACCTTGGGAATCTATGCATAGGGGTTGGCACATGTTTTCGTCTTGACTCTCGGTAGAAACTTTGGGGCACTCTTTGAAGTACTTTGTGTTGGTTGAATAGATGAATCTGAGATTGTGTGATGCATATCGTATAATCATGCCCACGGATACTCGAGGTGACAATGGAGTATGTAGGTGACATTAGGGTTTTGGTTGATTTGTGTCTTAAGGTGTTATTCTAGTATGAACTCTATGATAGATCGAACGGAAAGAACGGCTTCATGTTATTTTACTACGGACTCTTGAATAGATAGATAAAAAAGGATAACTTTAAGGTGGTTTCGTACCCTACCATAATCTGTTCGTTTGTTCTCCGCTATTAGTGTCTTTGGAGTGACTCTTTGTTGCATGTTGAGGGATAGTTATATGATCCGTTTATGTTATTATTGTTGAGAGAACTTGCACTAGTGAAAGTATGAACCTTAGGCCTTGTTTCCTACCATTGCAATACCGTTTACGCTCACTTTTACCATTTATTACCTTGCTGTTTTTATAATTTCAGATTACAAATACCTTTATCTACTATCCATATTGCACTTGTATCACCATCTCTTCGCCGAACTAGTGCACCTATACAACTTACCATTGTATTGGGTGTGTTGGGGACACAAGAGACTCTTTGTTATTTGGTTGCAGGGTTGTTTGAAGAGACATCTTCATCCTACGCCTCCCACGGATTGATAAACCTTAGGTCATCCACTTGAGGGAAATTTGCTACTGTCCTACGAACCTCTGCACTTGGAGAGAAACATCCGAGCCAGGTCTATGGTTAGATGATATGCACAAGTAGAACACAAAGAGTTGTGGGCGGTGATCGTCATATTGCTTACCACCAATTTGGATCGCTGACCGGCTGGATCACAGGCTCAGATGACGAGCGAGGTGTCCTGGACCCTGGCACCCTCTTGCTCAGATTTTGACCTTTCTTCCCAGTATTCTTCTGAGGTTCATCCTCGTCATCATTATCTGGGAGTTGAATGATATTCTCTGGTGCTGCAAAACACTCGACGGTGAAATTCCAGTCGGCCCCAAAAATCTATTAACAGGACACATACCAGTCACAAAGCCTTACCCGGTCGAGAGGTGGCTGCGTCTGTTGTTTCCGCATCGCCACGATCTTCATCAATGTCCATGTGGATCGCAGAGCCAGAGGCAGCACTGAAAATTCCAGATTTCACTCGGTCAAACAAGCCAATGAGTCTACGGAAGAACACATAAAAGTACATGAAATAAGTGCTTACGTTGATTTCATGAGCACAACCACCTAGATCCTCGGCAGGCCCTTCTAGGGCTTGGGTGGAGCAACTTTGGCCTGCTTTGGAGCCTTTTCAGTCGGCTCAGGAGTCAAGGTGCAAGTGCGTTTGGGAACTTTGGCACTTGATATGGCAGCCTTGCCCTGTCCCCCTGCAAGATCTTGTTGCTGTTTGGATCGACGCTCGGAACAAGGCGGTGAGTTGACTTCCTCGCTACTGCTGCTCGAGTCCTCGCTCTCTTCTTCACTATCTTCGGCATCTTCATCGTCACTGTCTTCACTGTCACTGTCGATTCCCTCCTGAAACTCCTCTATGTTGGGCATTGAGTGGAGCTTGGGGAAAACCTACGAAATGTAAGTTGTGTACATGATTCGGATTCCAGAACAAGCACTCGACAAAGAAAAAGGGAAAAGCACTCGGATAGGTGAGTCTGACCTCTCCAGGAGCACGGGTGGCGTCGAATGCCAGAATCCTCCTGGTCCCCCTTGGGTTGTCTTTGTTACTAGTAACACTCCGGAGCCACTGGGCCACCGGATCCTTGTCAACCTCCTCCGGGTGGGTACGAGCGGTGTCGTCAGAGCCCGAGTACATCCACATGGGGTGGTCACGAGCTTGCAGAGGCTGGATCCGTCGACTCAGAAATACTTCCAGCAGGTCCATCCCCGTCACTCCTGCCTTCACCAATTCGACAACAGCCGCAACCAGCATCTGCACTTCCTCTTTCTCCTCCGGGGCTACCACTAGCGAGCGAGGAGACTGGAGTCTTTCTAGAGTGAAAGGAGGGAGGCTAGTCGACTCACCAGGAGTCGGAACATCCTTGCAGTAGAACCAGGTCGACTGCCACCCCTAACAGATTTGGGAAAAGTCACGGGGGGAAACAACTCCCACCCCTTGTTTGGATCCCTAGCCCCCACACGTTTGGATCACATACGTTTTCTGGTCGACTGGGTTAGCTCTCTTCACCGTCTGAGATCGACAGGTGAACATATGCTTGAAAAGACCCCAGTGCGGGTGGCAGCCCAAGAAATTTTCGCACATGGAGATGAAAGCAGCAAGATACAAGATAGTGTTTGGAGGGAAATGATGGATCTGAGCCCCGAAGAAGTTCAAAAACCTTCAAAAGAACGGGTGTGGAGGCAAAGAAAAACCGCGCTCGACGTGGGTGGTGAGGAGAACGCACTCACCATCATGCGGTTGTGGCTCAAACTCCTCCCCATGCAATCTCCATGACCCGGGCTTAATCAGGCCATCATGAGCGAGGTTCTCCAAGTCTTGCTACGAGACCGTCGAGTGAGTCCAATCGCCCTGGATGCAGCCAGGCGGCAGAGCGGAACGCGACGACGAACCCCTCGCCGTCTTCTTCCCCTTCCTCGTTGCCGACACCTTCTTCGCGTGCTCTAGAGCCGCGGTCTTCTCCTTCACCATTGTGTGGAACTCGAGAGGGCCGAGGAGAGGTGTGGGGAGCAAGGAGAATGGAGGCGGAGAAGAAGAAAGGATAGAGATTGATTGAAAGAACCGTGCCACGCATCGGCTTCAACGCCTTATATGGGGCTGGCTTCGAGTGTCTGACCAGTGGCCCCTGCTACCTCTTGAGCACTGCGTTGGATTTCCCCGAAGAGGAGAGGATGATGCAGTAAAGTAGCGTAAGTATTTCCCTCAGTTTTGAGAACCAAGGTATCAATCCAGTAGGAGATCATGCACGAGTCCCTCGTACCTACACAAAACGATAGCTACTCGCAACCAACGCGATTAGGGGCTGTCAATCCCTTCACGGTCACTTACGAGGGTGAGATCTGATAGAGATGATAAATAATATTTTTGGTATTTTTGATATAGAGATGCAAAGTGAAAAGTAAAAGGCAAAGTAAAAACAAAGCAAGTAATAAAGTAATGGAGATTGATATGATGAGAATAGACCCGGGGGCCATAGGTTTCACTAGTGGCTTATCTCAATAGCATAAGTACTCTACGGTGGGTAAACAAATTACTGTTGAGCAATTGATAGAAAAGCGAATAATTATGATGTTATCTAGGTATGATCATGTGTATAGGCATCACGTCCGAGACAAGTAGATCGAAACGATTCTGCATCTACTACTATTACTCCGCTCATCGACCGCTATCCAGCATGCATCTAGAGTATTAAGTTAAAAACAGAGTAATGCCTTAAGCAAGATGACATGATGTAGAGGGATAAATTCATGCAATATGATAAAAACCCCATCTTGTTATCCTCGATGGCAACAATACAATACGTGCCTTGCTGCCCCTGCTGTCACTGGGAAAGGAAACCGCAAGACTGAACCCAAAGCTAAACACTTCTCCCATTGCAAGAACTACCAATCTAGTTGGCCAAACCAAACGGATAATTCGAAGAGACTTGCAAAGATAACTCAATCATACATAAAAGAATTCAAAGAAGATTCAAATATTATTCATAGATAAGCTGGATCATAAACCCACAATTCATCGATCTCAACAAACACACCGCAAAAAAGAAGATTACATCGAATAGATCTCCACAAGAGAGGGGGAGAACATTGTATTGAGATCCAAAAAGAGAGAAGAAGCCATCTAGCTACTAGCTATGGACCCGAAGGTCTGAAGTAAACTACTCACACTTCATCGGAGAGGCTATGGTGTTGATGTAGAAGCCCTCCATGGTAGATGCCCCCTCCGACGGAGCTCCGAAACAGGCCCCAAGATGGGATCTCGCGGATACAGAAAGTTGCGGCAGTGGAATTAGGTTTTTGGCTCCGTATTTGATCTGACGAGGGTACGTAGGTATATATAGGAGGAAGGAGTACGTCGGTGGAGCAATAGGGGGCCCACGAGGCAGGGGCGCGCCCCCACTCTCGTGACCACCTCTTTTGTTCCTCGGAGCAGGGTCCAAGTCTCCTGGATCACGTTCGGTGAGAAAATCACGTTCCCGAAGGTTTCATTCCATTTGTACTCCGTTTGATATTCTATTTCTTCGAAATACTGAAATAGGCAAAAAGCAGCAATTCTGGGCTGGGCCTCCGGTTAATAGGTTAGTCCCAAAAATAATATAAAAGTGGAAAATAAAGCCCAATATAGTCCAAAACAGTAGATAAAGTAGCATGGAGCAATCAAAAATTATAGATACGTTGGAGACGTATCACCCCCAGCGATCAAACATATCCCATCACAGGCAAAGGAGCGATAAATGGCGAAAAAGGCGACACAAAGATCGATGCGTCCCGGTCTGATTCGTTCCGCTTATCGCACTACACCCCATGTGGCGCGCTTCTCTGAAATTTCGAATCCCGTAAAACCTGGAAACTGCGGAGCGGTCAATCGCATCTAAGATTTCACATCCTAATCCACTCGGTGGATTACTACATTTATTCACTCGACAGCTTCAAGCCATCAGAATGGATCGAGCCAACTGAAGCAAGGTTGAAAGTTCCCATGCATTTTTCGGACTTCAATGAGATGTCCCAAGAGCATTCAACTGAGTCGGAGTCAACTTCAATCTTTTCTCCACTCGGACCTCAATCCATTCGGGGGCTAATGACGAGGACATGTACCTAGGGTAAGGTCCTAGGCCTGACCTAGACACCCCACCCAAGGACACAGACCTATAGTCAAAGGCACTCAAGGACCAAAACAGAGAATACTGACTAGAATCATCTTCAGATACAGTCCACTCAACAGAAGGTTCCACTCGGATACCCTAATTCCACTCGACCACAGCTTAGTGACTCGACCATACGGGAAACCACTTGGTGTATAGAATATCTAAAGACACCCCCGGAGGGCAACGGTCAGGCGTTCACTCTGTAGTCTTAATGACCATTTATGGCTGGCATTACCAGTAACGCCCCATCTTAACTCACATTGAACCCTGTGTAACGGAGGTGAGAGAGGGACCTGGCGCACTCTATACAAGCCACCCTCCTCCTCTGGCACAAGGGTTCGCACCCCTCGTAACAATTCACGCATATCCAGTCGACACAGCCTCAGGGCACCGAGACATAGGGCTTTTACTTCCTCCAAGAAGGGCCTGAACTCGTAAACTTGCGTGTACAACCTCACCATAGCTAGGACCTTGCCTCATCATACGCACCCCTATTCTTATTGTCAGACTTACTCCCACGACAGTTGGCGCCCACCTTGGGGCATGCGTCAAAGCAACTTCCGGCGAGGTTGCATTTTTCGTTCTCCGATAACATGGTTTCCGACGGTGGTTTGGCGTTAGGCCACGAGATCCGTCTCGGTGTGCTTGTTTTCATCGCCGATGACTCCGCCTGGCTTCATGAAGCTCCCCTCGACGTCGAGGCCCTCCCCGTCCGTGGGGAGACGCACGTCCATGTGAGTGCTTGCGGTGTCCTTCTTTGACAGCCGCCGACTCAGTACCAGTCGGCTCTTGTGACATCAACACTCCCTGCTGTTCGCCATTGTAAGCGGTCCGGCCGTTCGTGGCTCCAGCGGTGGGTGATGCATGCGGTGGCTCGCAAGTCGACCACCCCCTAAGTCGCGGCGATCGAGCCTGACGAATCTCTTTATGGTTTGCTCAATCTGCCAGCTGGTCACTCGGATTCCCTCTCTGAGTGCGAAAGCAATGACCTAGCGGCAGAAGTCCTCGTGGTCACTTCTCAGTTCAACGTGCCCGGGTATCACTGCAACGGTGGCAGCAACGGCGGCACTAGCCCGTCTCAAGGGTACGAGGAGTACGTCCCCGAGGCCCTCACCATGGAGCAGAGGGAAGAGTTTGCATCGACACAACATTCAGGCACTCCAGACCCCTATCATTGGGGAGACCCTCGAGGCTCGCGCTTTGGAGGCAGCACGCTTGGCCACCTTGGTTGAACGTACGCGACTGGACAATCTGCAGAAGGCACTCGACGAGTAGGCTCGTCAGCGGACTCCCGAATCCAATCGACGACCCAGATGGTTGTTTCCGACTGAAACTCAGGTATATCGAACTTTGATTCAAAATATTGCAGCAGCAGCACGCATAGCAGAGTCAATTCAGCAGTCGTGTTCAAAAGCTAGTAGAGGTTTAGAGCAGATCCGTACATTGCTTAAGGCTGCTGGGGAACATAATTCTGCCGTTTCCCAGTCGTGCAATAGAATTCATAGCAGGTTAGTGATTGCAGACATAGTTCAGTCGGCACATAGTCCAAGGTCACCCAGGCATCGAGAATATCGTGGTCCCCGCCAGGACCAGTACCTGGAGTGGGGCCATAGGCAGTTTGATCGTCAGGGTTCCTGTGATGACCACCGTCGAGTGCTTACGCCCCCTCCGAGGGGTGAATCATACGCGACTTGGCGTTATGATGTCAGGCACCTGTATGGTGACGAGTGGAGGGCCCCGGTCGACCCAAGAGAGTCGGGTCTTGATGCAAGATCACTCCTTGTGCAAGGTTTGGTCGACAGAGGCCGAGCAAACAAGGAAGGATAGGGCAGAGATCGTCCGACTGGGAACAGAGCATTCATTTCTGGGCCCGAATGTTACAGTATGGCCATTCGATCAGCCGAGATTCCACCCAACTTTAGATTGGCAGCGGGCATGAGCAAGTTCACCGGAGAATCAAAGCCAGGCACCTGGTTGGAAGACTATCGAGTGGTTGTGCAGATCGGTGGTGGTAATGAAGGTGTGGCCATAAAGAACCCCCTCCTCATGCTTGAGGGCTCAGACAGAGCCTGGTTGACTCAGTTAGCGCCCGGGAGTATTTTCTGCTGGGATGATTTGGCTTAAGTGTTCATCAAAACTTTCGAGGGCACTTGTAAGCGACTTGCTGGGCTAATAGAATTGCAGCATTGTGTTCAGAAACTGAATGAGACTTAGCGAGATTTGATCTAGAGATGGACCACCCTTCATCATACGGTGGAAAATGTGTCAGATCACGAGGCGGTTTGCGCCTTCAAAGAGGGTGTCAAGTACAGAGAGCTTATCCTGAAGTTTGGTCGGTCCGGAGATATGACTCTGACCCGAATGATGGAGATAGCCACTTGGTACGCGGATGGTGAAGAGGATGACCTACTCCGACACAGCAAAGGGAAAATAGTCATGCAGGACTCTGGGGCTGGGAATTCCAGTCGGAAGCAAAAACGTAAGGCTAAACCTATAGGGCCTACTGAAGCTGTAGTCCTGAACGCAGGAGGTGGAAAGTTCAAAGCAAAGCTGAAACCGTAGTGGAAACCTAAGAAGGTGAAAGATCAGTCACGACAGGATGTCCTGGATTTACCGTGTTACATACACACGGAGAAAGATGAGGAGGGAAACCTGATTCAACCCAAGCATACCACTCGGCAGTGCCGTCTTCTGATTCAGGGCTTCCAAGAGAATCAGTCCAATGAGAAAGAGTCTGATAAAGACGATGAAAAATAGGAAGAGGAAGGTTACCCTCAGGTCAATGCTACCTTGATGATTTTTGCTGATGCCGAAAGCAAAAGTCAACTCAGAGTCATTAAAAGAGATGTGAATATGGTTGCTCCCGCAACTACGACATATTTGAAGTGGTCGAAGACTCCCATTACATTCGACCAGTCAGATCACCCGGCACATGTTGCTACCCTTGGACGGCAAGCGCTGGTGGTCAACCCAATCATTGGGGGCACCCGATTGACCAAGGTCCTTATGGATGGCGGAAGTGGGCTGAACATTCTATGTGCTAAGACCCTAGAAGGGATGGGCATTCCGATGTCCAAGCTCAGTGAGAGCAACATGCAGTTCCACGGTGTCATTCCTGGGAAAGCGACAAAGTCACTCGGGCAGATTCCTCTTGATGTGGTTTTCGGTGATTCCAAAATTACCACAAGGAAAAGTTGACATTTGAGGTAGTGGATTTCCAGAGTGCTTATCACTCCATTCTGGGCAGGCCTGCTCGTTTCATGGCTCGACCATGTTATGTATATCTCAAGTTGAAGATGCCTGGTCCCAAAGGTGTGATCACAGTTACAGGAAATAAACAGAGAGCATAAGAGTGCCTTCAGAAGGGTTGCGAGATTGCAGATGAACATATGGCAGATGTAGAGATGCAGGAGTACCAGAAAACCGCAGATCCGAGTGATTTACTGCGGTCCAAAAAGCCAGCTTCGGAATCTGCATTTCAGTCGGCTGGAGAGACCAAGCTTGTTCACATTCACCCGGAGACCCTAATGCAGCTCTGACTCACATATCAACGACACTCGACAGCAAATAGGAAGCCGCGCTCAAGCAGTTCCTCCGTGAGAACTGGGACATCTTCACATGGAAACCTTTTGACATGCCAGGTGTACCCAGGGGGCTGGCTGAGCACCGTTTGCGTGTAGATCCGAAAGAAAAACCAGTCAAAGAGCATCTTCGACGGTTGGCCAATGAGAAGAGAAAGGCGATTGGCGAGGAGGTGTCTCGGCTCCTAGTTGCTGAGTTCATCCATGAGATTTACCACTCCGAGTGGCTCGCCAACGTCTTCATGGTCCCTAAGAAAGATGATTCACTTTGTATGTGTATTGATTTCAAGCATATCAATCGGGCCTGCCCGAAAGATCATTTTCCTCTTCCCGCATCGATCAGATAGTTGACTCGACAATGGGGTGTGAGTGTTTGTCCTTCTTGGATGCGTATTCCGGGTACCATCAGATCCGTCTGTATGGACCCGACGAAATTAAAACAACTTTCATCACCCCATTCGGGTGTTTTTGCTATGTTACCATGCCTTTTGGTCTAAAGAATGCTAGATCCATGTTCATGCGCATGATATAGAAGTGCCTGCTCACTCAAATTAGTCGGAACATGGAAGCATACATGGATGATATCGTGGTCCAGTCATGCAAGAGTTCTGACCTGCTGATTGACCTTGCTGAAATCTTTGCCAATCTAAGAAGATATGACATCAAGCTGAATCCATCCATGTGCACATTTGGAGTTCCAGGAGGAAAATTGCTCGGTTTTCTTGTTTCCGAACGAGGAATCGATGCAAACCCAGAAAAGATTGGAGCAATCGTCCGAATGAAACGCCCTATGCGTGTACATGATGTTCAGAAGCTAACGGGTTGCTTGGCTGCTCTTAGTCGATTCATTTCTCGCCTCGGTGAAAAGGCATTGCCTCTTTACCGACCGATGAAAAAGTCGGATACATTCGAGTGGACTCCCGAAGCTAAAGCAGCGTTTGTAGAGCTCAAAGCCCTGCTTTCCACCCAGCCGGTGCTTGCTTCTCCTGTCAGTAAGGAGCCTTTGTTGTTATATATTGCAGTCACAGGACAGGTTCTTAGTATAGTGCTCACAATCGAGCGAGAGGAGGAAGGCAAAGCCTATAAAGTTCAACGCCCAGTGTATTACATTTTTGAAGTTTTGACTCCATCAAAGCAAAGGTATCCGCATTACCAGAAGCTTGTCTATGGAATCTATATGACAATGAAGAAAGTTTCACACTACTTCGCAGACCACTCGGTTTCAGTTGTGAGTGATGCCCCATTATCAGAAATTTTGAACAATCGAGACACAACTGGTCGAGTGGCTAAGTGGGCTATTGAACTCCTTCCTCTTGATATCAAGTTCTAAGCAAAGAAGGCTATTAAGTCTCAAGCAATTGTAGATTTCCTGGCCGAGTGGATTGAGCAACAAAAACTGACTCAAGTCCACTCGGAACACTGGACCATGTTCTTTGACGGATCCAAGATGTTGAATGGTTCTGGTGCTGGAGTGGTTCTGGTATCTCCGAGAGGTGACAAGCTGAGTTATGTATTGCAGATTCACTTTGATTCTTCCAACAATGAAGCTGAATACGAAGCACTTTTATATGGGTTGTTATGGCCATTTCACTCGGCGTCCGTCGCCTAATGGTCTACGCGACTCGGATCTGGTAGTGAATCCAGTGATGAAAGAATGGGATATCAGGAGCCTAGCCATGACAGGATACTGCAATGCAGTGAGGAAGTTAGAAAAGAAGTTTGAAGGGTTAGAGCTCCACCACAAACCCCGACTCAATAATCGGGTGGCTGATGATCTGGCTAAAATAGGTTCCACTCGGGAACCTATTCCTAGTAATGTGTTCTTGGAGCATCTCCACACCTTGTCAGTACAAGAAGATCCCTTTACAGAAGAGCCCCCACAACCAATAAGTTCCACTAATCCGACTGAAGTTGAGGTCCCAGCAGTTGTTGACATAATCATGGAGGTTTTCGTGATCATCCCTGACTGGACAGTGCCGTACATTGCATATTTGCTTAGGCAAGAGCTCACAGAGGATGAAGACGAAGCTCGATAGATCCTTCGCAGATCCAAAGCCATCACAGTAATAGGTGATCAGCTTTACAGAGAAAGTGTGACAGGTGTAGCTCAGCGGTGCATTACTCTAGAAGAGGGTCGACTGATCCTAAATGATATTCACTCGGGGACCTGTGGTCGTCCTCTCTGACCATTGTGTCCAAAGCATACCGAGCATGATTTTATTGGCCGCGAGCAAACGAAATGGCTAAAGAGATAGTCGAGAAGTGTGAAGGCTGCCAATTTTACTCAAACATGTCTCAAAAACCTGCATCGACTTTGAAGACTATTCCACTCGTCTGTCCATTTGCTGTTTGGGGACTCGACATGGTTGGGCCCTTGATGACTGGCAAAAGCGGCTTCACCCATCTGCTCATGGCAGTCGACAAGTTCACTAAGTGGATTGAGGCTAAACCCATCAAGAACCTCGATTCAAGCACAACCACCACTTTCATCAGAGAGCTGATATTCAGACATGGAGTTCCGCATAGCATCATCACAAATAATGGGTCGAACTTTGATTCTGATGAACTCAGAGCTTTCTATGCTTCCCAAGGCATTCAGGTCAAGTATGCATCTGTGGCGCATCCGCAGTTGAATGGACAAGCAGAAAGAGCCAATGGTTTGATCTTACAAAGGCTAAAACCCCGATTGATGCGCGACCTCAAGCATGCAACAGGAGCTTGGGTGACGGAGCTACGCTCTGTTCTATGGGGACTAAGGACAACCCCTAATCGGTCGACCGGCCGGACTCCTTTCTTTATGGTGTATGGAGCTGAAGCAGTGCTTCCGAGTGACTTGCTCCACAATGCACCCCGAGTGGAACTTTTCTCAGAAGGTGAAGCCGAACAAGCACGTCAAGACGTTGTTGACCTTTTGGAAGAGGAAAGGGAGATGGCTTTGCTCCGGTCGACCATTTATCAGCAAGATCTTTGTCGGTTCCATGCGCGAAATGTCAGAGGTCGAGCATTCCAGGAGGGAGATCTTGTGCTCCGAGTGGATCAGCAATGCCCTCACAAGCTAGCTCCTGCCTAGGAAGGCCCCTTCATCGTCACCAAGTACTTCACAATGATGCATATCACCTTTACAACATGACCAAGAGGAAGGAAGAGCCGCGCGCTTAGAATGCAGACATGCTCCGTCGTTTTTATACCTAAGAACACTCGGATAGACGAGATGTAATAAGAAGTAATTTTTAGATTGGTTATCAAAGACATGGCTTCCGCAGTCACAAATTGGTTGTTTTTCGCATATACTTATGTTCAAATCCCCGAGTGGGTGACTTAGCCGCGAACCCGATTCGCCTAAGTTTTAAAAAAACACTCCGAGTGAAGAGCGATCCTCTCACTCGGGGGCTTAGCCGCGAACCCAATTCGCCTAAGTTTCAAATACACTCCGAGTGAAGAGTGATCCTCTCACTTGGGGGCTCAGTCGCGAAACCGGTTCGCCTAAGTTTTAAATACATTCCGAGTGAAGAGCGATCCTCTCACTCGGGGGCTTAGCTGCGATCCCGTACTCGCCTAAGTTTCAAATACACTCTGAGTGAAGAGCGATCCCCTCACCCAGGGGCTTAGCCGCGATCCCGTACTCGTCTAAGTTT
>NC_041387.1:31027883-31032428 GCF_002162155.2 Triticum dicoccoides
GAGCGATCCTCTCACTCGGGGGATTAGCTGCGATCTCGTACTCGCCTAAGTTTCAAATACACTCCGAGTGAAGAGCGATCCTCTCACTCGGGGCCTTAGCTACGATCCCGTATTCGCCTAAGTTTCAGATACACTCTAAGTGAAGAGCGATCCTCTCACTCGGGGGCTTAGCTGCGATCCTGTACTCGCCTAAGTTTAAAACACTCCTAGTGAAGAGCAATCCTCTCACTCGGGGGTTTAGCTGCGATCCCATACTCGCCTAAGTTTCAAATACACTCCGAGGCACACTCTGAGCCGTGCCACAAGTACAACGTCTGGACGCACGCTCTGAGCTGCACCACAAGTACAATGTTGGAATGCACTCTAAGCTACGCCACAAGTACAACGTCGACTCATGATCTGAGTTGCACCACAAGTACAACATTGGAATGCACTCTGGGCTGCACCACAAGTACAACGTCAACTCCAAGTGGGAGCAACTGTCACGCCCAATATGTGATACTATCCTAAAGAGACTCGACGGTCCCACCAAGGATAGAACCGCATATTGAAACGCTTTTGCAAGGTGGATATCATTACATCAACATTACATAATAGATGGGGATACATACAAGAGGCCTACAAAGCCACACGAATCCAACATCATCTTACATAAGAGCACCATCCGACTACGGATGAAACACAAACAGAAACTCAAACGACATCCACCCTGCTAGCCCAGGCTGCCGACCTGGAACCTATCCCCTGATCGAAGAAGAAGCAGAAGAAGAACTCCAAAACAAGCAAACATCGCTCTCGCGTCATGATCATCGCATAACCTGTACCTGCAACTGTTGTTGTAGTAATCTGTGAGCCACGAGGACTCAGCAATCCCATTACCATGGGTATCAAGACTAGCAAAGCTTAATGGGAAAGGAAGGGGTAAAGTGGTGAGGTTGCAGCAGCGGCTAAGCAAATATGGTGGCTAACATACGCAAATAAGAGCGAGAAGAGAGCAACCGGAATGGTCGTGAAGCTAGCAATGATCAAGAAGTGATCCTGAACTCCTACTTACGTCAAACATAACCCAAAAACCGTGTTCACTTCCCGGACTCCACCGAAAAGACGGCTACACACGCGGTTGATGCGTTTTAATTCAGATCTGGTGTCAAGTTATCTACAACCGGACATTATCAAATTCCCATCTGCCGCATAACCGCTGGCACGGCTTTTGAAAGATTATACCCTGCAGGGGTGTCCCAACTTAGCCCATGATAATCTCTCGCGATCAACGAAGGATATACCTTCTCCCAGGAAGACCCAATCAGACTCGGAATCCCGGTTTACAAGACATTTCGACAATGGTAAAACAAGACCAGCAAAGCCTCCCGCTGTGTCGACAAATCCCGATAGGAGCTGCACATATCTCGTTCTCAGGGCACACCGGATGAGCCAGACGTCAGGGTTGCATAGACCCTGATTGCCAAGGGGGCGCCGGACATCGCTCGGTTTGGACCAACACATAGACAAGCATTGGCCCGGGGGGCTAAAATAAAGATGACCCTCGGGTTGGCCGACCTAAGGGAAAGGTATAGGTGGTGGTGAGGCAAATGGTAAAACCAAGGTTGGGCCTTGCTGGAGGAGTTCTATTCAAAGCAAACTGTCTAGGGGGTCCCATAAATCACCCAACCACGTAAGGAACGCAAAATCCGGGAACATAACACCGGTATGACGGAAACTAGGGCGGCAAGAGTGGAACAAAACACCAGGCATAAGGCCGAGCCTTCCACCCTTTACCAAGTATATAGATGCATTAATTAAATAAGAGATATTGTGATATCCCAACATAATCCTGTCCACCATGGAGCAATCTTCAACTTCACCTGCAACTAGCAACGCTATAAGAGGGCTGAGCAAAGCGGTAACATAGCCAAGCAATGGTTTGCTAGGACGGGTGTCAAAGGTTAGAGGTTCATGGCAATTAGGAAGGCTTGATAAACAAGTAATAGGTAGCGCAGCATAGCGATAGAACGAAGCAACTAGCATAGCAATGATAGTAATGAGATCCAAGGTGACGGTCATCTTGCCTGAAATCCCGCAAGGAAGAAGAACGATTCCATGAAGAAGATAAAGCCATGAAGACGAACCAAGCGTAGACGAACGAATCCTCATGATCGCAACGAAACAGGAACTATCGAGAAGAAGCACACAACATAGTAAACACACCACACATAGGCAAGACATGATGCACAACCAAGCATGATGCATGACAAAGCTACATGAAGCTACTCATGGCAAGAGATGATGCAAACAAGAGCAACACATCAAGGCAAGTTTAAATGAGGCCGGGAACAACATATAACAATTCCGGTAAGTCCTCATATGCAAATTTCGAAATTGGTCCAGATCTGAATAAACCTTATGTTCAAGTTGTTAAACAGCAAGTTAAGATGCACCAAGATGATCTACACGATATTCTAGTCAAGTTACATATAAAGTTCATTTAATTCGGAACTACGGCCTAGAAGATATGAGCAAAACAAGTTAAACATGGCATTGATGCTAAATGCATCCAAACATCAAGCAAACACCTCAAAACAAGGATGCAACATTATAATATGAAACTAAATGCAAAAACAAGCAAGTTTCATATAGAGCACACTCAAAACGGAGCAACGGTGCAACACAAACACTCTATACAAGTAATAACAACAATCTGCCCAAAACAGCAACTAGGCATATTGCAAGCATCAAAACAATATGCTAAAGCACCCCAACATGAAAACAAAAGGCATGGGCATGATGTACAGGTAAAGCGTAACAAAACATGAACACTGAGCTATCTCCAGAAATCACTAGAACACGCTCAAACACACATGGCAAGATTGCAAATAATATCAGTTTCAGACTTTGCAGAAATAACATCAGGTTGCAATGTTTAGAGCTATCAAACAACATGTTACAGGAACTTATCATGGAAAACAAAGGCATGGCATGATACTACTTAATGCATAGAACAAAAGTCCTTTACTGACCATGAGCAAAAAAGGATCAGATAATATGATGGCACCCATGTAAACATAGCAAGTTATATGACAGATTCAAACATGGCAGGAACAACGATAAGTAGGCATGTTGGTGAGCTTGTACCACTCACCACAGAGCAATAAATGGCATGAAAAGGCAACCAACAGTAAGAAGACATGTTTATGAAGCTAATCATGGCAAGAGCAAGTTCATAGGGTGCATGGATCACTAGCAAAACACATGGCAAAACTGAACTTAATGTTAACAGGCTGATAGCAACATTATTTTGCAACTTTGAAGCAAGATTACAACAAGCTACGGCAGGCTATAAATGCAACCAGGGGCATGGATGGATATAGCATGACATGTATAACAAAACATTTTTAGTGAACATCTCCATATTATGCATAGAATGACTTGTAGCAGCAGGTTTACATAGCATCACGAAATAACAGATTCAGCCTAGCAAAACAGTAACAACAAGTACACTACTTCACGAGCTCGATTCACTCATCACAAGTCATTGCATGACAAGATAAGCATAGCATCAATAAGAAGACATGTTTATGAGACTAACCAAGGCAATAACAAGTTCATAGCATGCAAGGATCAACTACAACAACCTTGGCAAAATTGAATAACATGTAAACAATCTGCCAACATTTTATAGCAAAAGTAGAGTAAGAAAATGACATGCTAGACTACTCCATAATTGCAAACATGGGCATGAATGGCTAGAGAAAAACCATATGTTCAAAACATCCTTAATGAAGTATCTCAAAATATGCTTTGATCCCTCTGTAGAATCAAGTTTACATGGCATAAAAATAACAGCAGAATAGGGGTTGAAATCAGCAACATCACGAAGCCTAGTTTGCATGCTTGTTCTAGTCACCACATTGATCACAAAAATACATGGCATACACCAATGTAAATATGGCATGATGTAGTACAAAACACATGTGAAGATGAACCTGATAGGATGCGCACACAAAATGCAACAAAAATGACAAATCACCAAGTTATAAAAGTTTCAGCAGATTAACATCATATAGCACTCTTGCAACGATGATTCAGGCATCAAGATGAGCTCAAATGAACATGGTGCAATTGAATGAAATGAAGAGCATCTCACAACGAACATTTTGACATATTACACGCATGAAACGGAGCAGTATACAGCAAGTTATGATGCGATGAACAGGAGCTAAAAATATACAAATATTCGGGACTTAGGGAAAACTGGAGGTCAACCTCTGCACGGAAATTGATGCGGCGACGGATCTGGTCAACGGCAACGAGGGAGATGGCCAGGGGAGGCCGGGGACAGCCAGCGGAGGGGCGCTCCGGCCGGATCCGGCGCGGCGGCGACGGAGGAGGCGGCGGCCGGCGGGGCTACCGGGCGGCGGCGGGGCAGACCCGGCCTGGGGCAGAGGGAGCTGGCGGCGCTCGGGATCGGGCGCGGCCTCTGGCGAGGGGACGGCCAGCGGCGGAGCTCGTCTGAGGCGCGGGGCGAGGCGAGGAGGCGCGCCGGGACAG
>NC_041387.1:31032775-31040090 GCF_002162155.2 Triticum dicoccoides
GGGCCGGGCGGCTGCAAGGGGCGCGGGCCGCGGCGGCGGGCGGCGGAGCGGGCCCCGCGGGCCGGATCTGGGCCGCACGGGCCCTGGCGGCGGAGGAGAGAGAGGAGGCCGGCGGCGGCGACGTGGCGGGAACCGATTGGACAAGGGGGCGCGGGGCGGACATGTCCGGCCATCGGCGGACGCGTCCGGCGGCGGAGAGGGAATAAGCTAGGGTTTCATGGGGAGAATTCATCCGCGAATTTCGGGGGAGGGGCATATTTATAGATTCTGAGAGCTAGGAGAGTCCAAATGAGGAGAGGTTTTCGGCCACGCGATCGTGATCGAACGACCAAGAGCATGGAGTGGGTTTGGATGGGTTTGGGGCCAGTTTGGAAGGGGTGTTGGGCTGCACACAAGAGAGGCCTTTTACGGTTCCCTGGTTAACCGTTGGAGTATCAAACGACCTCCAAATGGCACGAAACTTGACAGGCGGTCTACTGGTGGTATACCAAGGCCGCTTGGCAAACCTCGGGCCATTCCGAGAAAGTTTAACACCCGCTTACAACAGGAGACAAAAAGGGGAACACCGGAGGACATAGGAGTGCCGGATCGCAAAACGGACAACGGGGAAAAAGCTCGGATGCATGAGACGAACACATATGCAATGCAATGCACATGATGACATGGCAATATGCAACACGCAAGCAAGTGACATGGCAATGACGGCGAATAACTGGTAGACACCTGGCGCATCGAGTCCGGGGCGTTACAACACTCCTCCACTAACAAGATATCTCGTCCCGAGATCTTAGGACCGAGACGGGGAGGACAAGAGGATGAGGTGAAGCAAGAACTCAAGAGAAGAAGAAAGGAATCGAGAACACTCGAGAAGAAGAGAGGAACGATGAGAATGACAAGAATCGAAAGCTCACGGAATCAGATAGACTATGAAGCCACTCCAATTATGACGAGATAAGAAACGAATAAGACTGAAAGAATTTAGGCAGCGCTCCGGCTGAAACATGGAGGAACAGAACACGAGCTTCACAAGATGGGATGACACTTGACGAGATGAACAATGCAATGCCTCCAGAAGATTTGAAAGAATGGAATGAGAAGGACTTAGAAAGAAGGATTGGATGGAGTTGTTGAGAAAATCAACAACGAAAAGAATAAGCTTGTTGTGGTCTTATAGGTAACATCTCAAGATCATAAGGTGATAACCGGCCACAAACGGAAATGACTGAATAGCTGAGAAGAACGAAGAAATGCAAAACTCCACTTCACAAGAATACAGAGAATTAATTGCACTTCAAGAGGTAAGAAGGAAAAGATACTTGCGCTCCTCCAACAAGAATCTTGATGAACACTTGAAAGAATGAATTAAATCATGAAGATCCACCATGAAAAACTTCGGTAAAAAAAAGAATGATGAGATAGACTGAAGATAGAAAGAATAAGATTAAGCCTTGCATTAATTTAGATGGAGGTTCTGACGAGATGGTCGAGGAAATATGAACTCCGGAAGAGAAAGATAGATCACTTGGAATCAAGAATTTACTCATCATGAACAAACTCCGGATGAAGGGATTACTTACTTGGATGAAATAAGAATAAGATTTATGGTATGCTTATCCTTCATCAAATTAAATTGATGACAAGCAATGAATTTTTGCATACTACTTATTCTCGTTGAAAAAGATTAAAGGGGAAAAATAGCGTGAAATTTGGGAAGGTCTTCATGAACCACCGGTAGGATTCGAAAGAACGAATGAATTAAAATGATAATCAAAGAAAAATAATCTTGAATGAACCACCGTAAAAATTTGGAAATGACTAACGAATGAGAATGAATCACCGGGAAGAATTAGAGAAGCACGAAGATACTTGAGGGAATTAAAATGCAAGAGAACAAAGAGATCATGGGTTGATTAAAGAACACTTGAACGAAGCACCGGGATAAATAGAGAATGATAACTGGAATGATGGCCTCCGGTGAAAAGAAATGGAAAAACAACTCCTGACAAACTCCGGATGGTTAAGAAAAGAATATCTAACAAATGGAATAATTCGCGAGGATAACATGAAGCTAGAACCATGGATCTTCGAGGAAACGGACAAGATTTAGAGGAAAGACTCTTCTTCGGTCTTCAGCTGACGACGATAAACACCACCAAAATTTACTGAGATACTCCGGGAGAATGAAAAGCGAAGAGGTTGAGCCAACAATGAAAAGGATTTGAGCAAGATCTTGGAGAAGGCATGTGACTGATGGAATCCATTCTTACGTCACACTTTGAAAAGAATTTAAGAATAGCTCCAGAAAATTAGAAGAGTCAGGTAAGATCCTGAGAAAAGACCTGTGGGTTAGGGCCCACTAAAAGAAAACACCATTGGAAAGGGATAATGAACAGATAGATGATGCACCAGAATAATTTAAATATTTGAATGAGGTGACAACCTCGAATTAATTGGAACACAGACGAATCTCCTGAGATGTCTTGAACACTCCAGAAGGATAAACTGGCGAGAGACGAACGAGCAAGGAGAACACTTGATCCTAGAAAAGAATGCGATCAACCCGAAAAACTTGAATTGAGTCCACCGGAAAAGAGATGAAGAATGTCAAACAAGACGAGAATACACCGGTTGAGATGATTTACAAAAGACTGAAGAGGTTCCGCACGAATGAAATTGATGCTCGAAACAGACTCAGGCTCCGGGAAGAAGAGGGTGGGAGGGCGGGAAAACAAAGGCAACTTGGAAGGGGAAATCGACGAATATCTTGAAGAGAAAACACCGGTTGAAATCATTGAGGAGAGAGAGCAAAGACTTCGCACGAGTAGGATGGATACTCGATTACGGACTCCGGTTTCGAGAAGAAGAAGGGTGGGCGGGTGGGAAAAGAAAACAACTGAGGATGGGGAAACAACTTTGTTGAGAGCGAACTGTGGATTGAACTTGGCAAAGACGAAGAGGCTCGAGTCAACTTGACGAGAAATGCACCAGATAAAAAGAGATGAGAACCAACGAACGAAAACTAACCGCGTGATCCTGAAGAAAAATTTGAAAGGGAAGAGGAGTAATTCAAAACACCTATGTCAAGATTCCTCACCAGAGCGACGAAAGGCTGAGGAGTAAAAAGAATTCCTACTCTTCGATATAACTAGACTCCTAAAACAGTTTTCTTCTAGACTCGACATCGGCCAAACTACATGATCAATCAAGGGGGCTCCTAAGTTTGGAACCTGGCTCTGATACCAACTTGTCACGCCCAATATGCGATACTAACCTAAAGAGACTCGACGGTCCCACCAAGGACAGAACCGCATATTGAAACGCTTTTGCAAGGTGGATATCATTACATCAACATTACATAATAGATGGGGATACATACAAGAGGCCTACAAAGCCACACGAATACAACATCATCTTACATAAGAGCACCATCCGACTACGGATGAAACACAAACAGAAACTCAAATGACATCCACCCTGCTAGCCCAGGCTGCCGACCTGGAACCTATCCCCTGATCGAAGAAGAAGCAGAAGAAGAACTCCAAAACAAGCAAACATCGCTCTCGCGTCATGATCATCGCATAACCTGTACCTGCAACTGTTGTTGTAGTAATCTGTGAGCCACGAGGACTCAGCAATCCCATTACCATGGGTATTAAGACTAGCAAAGCTTAATGGGAAAGCAAGGGTTAAAGTGGTGAGGTTGCAGCAGCAGCTAAGCAAATATGGTGGCTAACATACGCAAATAAGAGCGAGAAGAGAGCAAGCGGAATGGTCGTGAAGCTAGCAATGATCAAGAAGTGATCCTGAACTCCTACTTACGTCAAACATAACCCAAAAACCGTGTTCACTTTCCGGACTCCACCAAAAAGAGACCATCACGGCTACACACGCGGTTGATGCGTTTTAATTCGGATCTGGTGTCAAGTTATCTACAACCAGACATTAACAAATTCCCATCTGCCGCATAACCGCGGGCACGGCTTTCGAAAGATTATACCCTGCAGGGGTGTCCCAACTTAGCCCATGATAAGCTCTCGCGATCAACGAAGGATATACCTTCTCCCAGGAAGACCCGATCAGACTCGGAATCCCGGTTTACAAGACATTTCGACAATGGTAAAACAAGACCAGCAAAGCCTCCCGCTGTGCCAACAAATCCCGATAGGAGCTGCACATATCTCGTTCTCAGGGCACACCGGATGAGCCAGATGTCGGGTTGGCATAGACCCTGATTGCCCAGGGGGCGCCGGACATCGCTCTGTTTGGACCAACACTTAGACAAGCATTGGCCCGGGGGGCTAAAATAAAGATGACCCTCGGTTTGGCCGACCCAAGGGAAAGGTATAGGTGGTTGTGAGGCAAGTGGTAAAACCAAGGTTGGGCCTTGCTGGAGGAGTTTTATTCAAAGCGAACTGTCCAGGGGGTCCCATAAATCACCCAACCGCGTAAGGAACGCAAAATCCGGGAACATAACACCGGTATGACGGAAACTAGGGCAGCAAGAGTGGAACAAAACACCAGGCATAAGGCCGAGCCTTCCACCCTTTACCAAGTATATAGATGCATTAATTAAATAAGAGATATTGTGATATCCCAACATAATCCTGTCCACCACGGAGCAATCTTCAACTTCACCTGCAACTAGCAACGCTATAAGAGGGTTGAGCAAAGCGGTAACATAGCCAAGCAATGGTTTTCTAGGAAGGGTGTCAAAGGTTAGAGGTTCATGGCAATTAGGGAGGCTTGATAAACAGGTAATAGGTAGCGCAGCATAGCGATAGAACAAAGCAACTAGCATAGCAATGATAGTAATGAGATCCAAGGTGACGGTCATCTTGCCTGAAATCCCGCAAGGAAGAAGAACGAGTCCATGAAGAAGATCAAGCCACGAAGACGAACCAAGCGTAGACAAACGAATCCTCACGATCGCAACAAAACAGGAACTATCGGGAAGAAGCACACAACATAGTAAACACACCACACATAGGCAAGACATGATGCACAACCAAGCATGATGCATGACAAAGCTACATTAAGCTACTCATGGCAAGAGATGATGGAAACAAGAGCAACACATCAAGGCAAGTTTAAATGAGGCCGGAAACAACATATAACAATTCCGGTAAGTCCTCCGATGCAAATTTCGAAATTGGTCCAGATCTGAATAAACCTTATGTTCAAGTTGTTAAACAGCAAGTTAAGATGCACCAAGATGATCTACACGAGATTCTAGTCAAGTTACATATAAAGTTCATTTAATTCGGAATTACGGCCTAGAAGATATGAGCAAAACAAGTTAAACATGGCATTGATGCTAAATGCATCCAAACATCAAGCAAACACCTCAAAACAAGGATGTAACATTATAATATGAAACTAAATACAAAAACAAACAAGTTTCATATAGAGCACACTCAAAACGGAGCAACGGTGCAACACAAACACTCTATACAAGTCATAACAACAATCTGCCCAAAACAGCAACTAGGCATATTGCAAGCATCAAAACAATATGCTACAGCACCCCAACATGAAAACAAAAGGCATGGAAATGATCTACAGGTAAAGCATAACAAAACATGAACACTGAGCTATCTCCAGAAATCACTAGAACACGCTCAAACACACATGGCAAGATTGCAAATAATATCAGTTTCAGACTTTGCAGAAATAACATCAGGTTGCAATGTTTAGAGCTATCAAACAACATGTTACAGGAACTTATCATGGAAAACAAAGGCATGGCATGATACTACTTACTGCATAGAACAAAAGTCCTTTACTGACCATGAGCCAAAAAGGATCAGAAAATATGATGGACCCATGTAAACATAGCAAGTTATATGACAGATTCAAACATGGCAGGAACAATGATAAGTAGGCATGTTGGTGAGCTTGTACCACTCACCACAGAGCAATAAATGGCATGAAAAGGCAATCAACAGTAAGAAGACATGTTTATGAAGCTAATCATGGCAAGATCAAGTTCATAGGGTGCATGGATCACTAGCAAAACACATGGCAAAACTGAACTTAATGTTAATAGGCTGACAGCAACATTATTTAGCAACTTTGAAGTAAGATTACAACAAGCTACAGCAGGTTATAAATGCAACCAGGGGCATGGATGGATATAGCATGACATGTATAACAAAACATCCTTAGTGGACATCTCCAGATTATGCATAAAATGAGTTGTAGCAGCAGGTTTACAAAGCATCACGAAATAACAGATTCAGCCTAGCAAAACAGTAACAGCAAGTACACGACTTCACGAGCTCGATTCACTCATCACAAGTCATTGCATGACAAGATAAGCATAACATCAGAAAGAAGACATGTTTAGGAGACTAACCAAGGCAAGAACAAGTTCATAACATGCACGGATCAACTACAACAACCTTGGCAAAATTGAATAACATGTAAACAATATGCTAGGAAACATTTTATAGCAAAAGTAGAGTAATAAAATGACATGCTAGACTACTCCATAATTGCAAACAGGGGAACAAATGGCTAGAGAAAAACCATATGTTCAAAACATCCTTACTGAAGTATCTCAAAATATGCTTGAATCTCTCTGTAGCATCAAGTTTACATGGCATAAAAATAACAGCAGAACAGGGTTTGAAATCAGCAACATCACGAAGCCTAGTTTGCATGCTTGTTCTAGTCACCACATTGATCACAAAAATACATGGCATACACCACTATAAAGATGGCATGATGTAGTACAAAACACATGTATAGATCAACCTCATAGGATGCGCACACAAAATGCAACAAAAATGACAAATCACCAAGTTATAAAAGTTTCAGCAGATTAACATCATATAGCACTCTTGAAACGATGATTCAGGCATCAAGATGAGCTCCAATGAACATGGTGCAATGGAATGAAATAAAGAGCATCTCACAACGAACATTTTGACATATTACACGCACGAAACGGAGCAGTATGCAGCAAGTTATGATGCGATGAACAGGAGCTAAAAATGTGCAAATATTCAGGACTTAGGGAAAACTGGAGGTCAACCTCTGCACGGAAATTGATGCGGCGACGGATCTGGTCAACGGCGACGAGAGAGATGGCCGGGGGAGGCCGAGGACGGCCAGCGGAGGGGCGCTCTGGCCGGATCCGGCCGAATCCGGCGCGGCGGCGACGGAGGAGGCGGCGGCCGGCGGGGCTCCCCCGCGGCGGCGGGGCAGACCCGACCCGGGGCGAAGGGAGCTGGCGGCGCTCGGGGTCGGGCGCGGCCTCCGGCGAGGGGACGGCCAGCGGCGGAGCTCGTCTGAGGCGCGGGGCGAGGCGAGG